>NC_053022.1:209972786-210204399 GCF_003073215.2 Triticum urartu | reverse complement strand
TTCGGTTAATTAGGGAAAAATTGAATTTTTGAAGATTGCATTTTAGCCTAGAAAAATGTTCACGTTGTCCTAAATATTAGTAGAGGACCGTGAAAATTATTTTTTGGGACTTCTAGGATTTTTTTATTTATTTTCATTTTGGATTTTTCCTTTTCGACGAAATAATTTAAGAAAACTGTTCAACCGACTGGGCTGAAGTCCAGCTGGCCCAGGTCGCCGTTGCTACCTCTTGAGCACTGCGTTGGTTTTCCCTTGAAGAGGAAAGAGTGATGCAGTAAAGCAGCGTAAGTATTTCCCTCAGTTTATGAGAACCAAGGTATCAATCCAGTAGGAGACCACGCGCGAGTCACCTCGTACCTACACACAGAAATAAGAACCTCACAACCAACGCGATAAATGGGTTGTCAATCCCTTCATGGCCACTTGTAAGAGTGAGATCTGATAGAGATGATAATAATAAGATAAATATTTTTGGTATTTTTATGATATAGATTCAAAGTAAAGATTGCAAAATAAAGTAAATGGGAAACTTGTATGATGGAGAATAGACCCGGGGGCCATAGGTTTCACTAGTGGCTTCTCTCAAGATAGCATAAGTATTACGGTGGGTGAACAAATTACTGTCGAGCAATTGATAGAAAAGCGAATAATTATGAGAATATCTAGGCATGATCATGTATATAGGCATCACGTTCGTGAGAAGTAGACCGAAACGATTCTGCATCTACTACTATTACTCCACACATCGACCGCTATCCAGCATGCATCTAGAGTATTAAGTTCATAAGAACAGAGTAACGCCTTAAGTAAGATGACATGATGTAGAGGGACAAACTCATGTAATATGATGTAAACCCCATCTTTTTATCCTCGATGGCAACAATACAATACGTGTCGTTTCCCTTTCTATCATGGGATCGAGCACCGCAAGATTGAACCCAAAGCTAAGCACTTCTCACATTGCAAGAAAGATCAATCTAATAGGCTAAACCAAACTGATAATTCGAAGAGACTTGCAAAGGTAAACCAATCATACATAAAAGAATTCAGAGAAGATTCAAATATTGTTCATAGATAGACTTGATCATAAACCCACAATTCATCGGATCTCGACAAACACACCACAAAATAAGATTACATCGAATAGATCTCCAAGAGAATCGAGGAGAACTTTGTATTGAGATCCAAAGAGAGAGAAGTAGCCATCTAACTACTAGCTATGGACCCGAAGGTCTGAAGTAAACTACTCACACAACATCGGAGAGGCCATGGAGTTGATGTAGAGGCCCTCCGTGATCAATGCCCCCTCCGGCGTGTTGGCACGCGAAATCGCAGCGCAACACCAGGATATTTGTCGTGCTTTCGTGACGATGAATGATTGCTTTACGAGCAAAGCAACAAAGATTTCCTCGCTTTCGTGGAGGAGAACCGGCCGCTTTCCAGCGCAAAACGGCAAAGATCGCCAAACCCTAGGGCTGCTAGGGCTCGGCAGGAAGTAGCGACAGAAAATAGACGTATGTGAAAAAGTAGTTTGTATTGATAGATCGATTGTTGGGGCTTTTTCCAATCGGTCGCGGCCTTATAAATAAGGTACGCTGGACTTGGCATATAAGATTACAACTCTAAAGCTAAAACCGATCAGGACTAGCATTTCTTGATTCGGTTACCGTGTAGCATACGTCTACAAAAATATACTTGCCAATCAAAGTACGTAGCAAATCTAGGCCATATCCACGTACATGCACTCTTGTATATATGAATAAAATATTCCGGCCACGTCGCTATCACACTAAATATAGTGGTTAAGCATATGTATAAATACCTTGAGCCCACACAAATATTTAAATATTTCAGAAACGTCGCAAATCAAACTGGATAATGGCCATCAGGACTAAGCACACTTCTTCATATACGTAGATATATATCACTTGCATGCATCACACCCATGGTCCAGTATAGCATATGATTCTTCTTAGGACTTGTATCTTCACCTTCCATGAAATTTCCTGTGGCAATACTTCAACAATGTATTAACCGACCAGCTTGATAAATCATTGATTTAATTTGGCTCATCACATACTAAGTAGCCAAATTATACCATCAACACATGCCCCCCTGTTTTTGGTATAATTGCATTGACCAAAAATACTATAGGATTTGTCGTAGGATGAAGTCGGTCACTAACCATATCATTACTCAGGGCGATGTCCAATAATACATCGGCCAAATTTTCTTAGGGCGATATCTCAAATAATATATCGTCCAAATTTGCTCAGGGCGATACTTGAAATAACATATCGGCCACAACATGTTCAGGCCTCCTACCACATGCTAGGATAGTACTTCTTCAAATATTTTCCATTAAGAGCTTTGGATAACTTCTTCCCCTGCAAAGATTGTACAAAATATGAATTTCCAGGAACAATCTCTATAATTTTATACGGGCCTTCCCAACTCGGCGACCATTTGCCACATTTCCTATCTTTAGTTCCAACAGGTAAAATCGTTTTCCACACTAAATCTCCTATTTGAAACGATTTCTCTCTCACCCTTTTATTATAAGCCTTGGCTACTCTTAATTTCTCCTTCTCAATTTCTCGCAAAGCTCTTAATCTCTCTTCTGAAATGTCATCTATCTTATCCATCATCAAGTCATTATAATCTACAGCCAACAAATCATTTTGTCTGGCCACTCTAAGAGCTTGTAAATTAACCTCTAAGGGTAACACCGCCTCCTGGCCATATACTAGATCATACGGTGCTACTTGAGTTGCTCCGTGCTTAGATATCCGATGATCCCATAAAGCTTCTGAAAGTACCTCATGCCATCTTTTCGGATGTTCCTCAATTTTCTTCTTTATAAGTTTAATTAAAGTTTTATTGCTAGATTCGGCATGTCCATTAGCTTGAGCATAATAAGGCGACGAATTTAACAACTTAATTCCTAAAGATTCGGCAAATTCACAAAATTGATGAGACATAAAAGAAGCACCTTGATCAGTAGTTAAAGTTTGAGGAATACCGAATCTGTGAATAATATGCTCTAAAACAAAACTAATAACCTCTTTATGAGTCATATTTTTCAAAGGAACTGCTTCAGTCCATTTAGTAAAATAATCTGTAGCAACTAGGACGAAGCGATGCATTTTAGAAGACAAGACGAAGGATGTATCTCACCAATAAAATCTAAACCCCGTCCTCTAAATGTCCATGGCCTAATTATGGGATTTAACATAGACGCGGGCGCTAACTGTACATTACCAAATTTTTGACATGCCTCACAACCTTTATAGTACCAAAAACAATCCTCTAGCAAAGTCGGCCAATAAAACCCCACTCTTTTTAACAACCATCGCATCTTGTGAGCCGACTGATGTGTTCCACATATTCCTTCATGCACTTCACCCATAGCTATTATAGACTGATCAGAATCCAAATATTTTAAAAATAACCCATCTATTGTTCGGCGATACAACTCATCATTAAACAAAGTATATTTTAAAGCTTGTCGCTGAATTTTCCTATCTCTTGTTTGACTTGGATCCTTTAAATGATTAACTAGAGGAACTCTCCAATCACTTAATTCTAATTTATTTGAATCTGCAGTGCATTGTACAGCTAGTTGTTCAACTGTACTAGGACCAAGTGCACCCCGTGGCAAAGTATCCATCATTATAGAATCAGCATGCATCGGCTTGTCTATTATGAAAAACATTCCTTTACTAATGTGATAACCGGATGCTTGCTGTGCTAAACAATTAGCTCTAGAATTCTCTTCTCTAGGTATATGATGGATGGTGAACGTATCTAGAGACTTAATTATGTCTAAACATCGGTCCAGATAACTATTTTAATAATCCATCAAAACATTGAAATTCGCCTTTAATTTGTTGTACTACCAGAAGCGAATCCCCAAAAGCATCTACATCCTTTACGCCCATATCAACTAAAGTTTGTAAACCAAACAATAAAGCTTCATACTCAGCTTGGTTATTAGTGCAAGGATATTCCAAACGGACCGATGTATCATAAAAACATTATTAGGCGAAACTAAAACATTACCGACGCCTTGCCCTTCCCTACAAACCGATCCATCAAAATAAAGCTTCCATGGGCATACACTAACATAATTAATGTTTTCATCATCTTTAATCCTATGATCAACAATGAAATCAGCAATAACTTGACCCTTCATAGCACGCAACGATTCATATGTTAAATCATATTCTATTAGTGTGTAAGCCCACTTTCCAATCCTACCAATAAGAATCGGTCATTGCAACATATACTTAACGACATCAGCTTGACAAGCTACTACACACGTACTAGAAAGAAGATAAGGCCGAAACTTGGTACATGCATAGTATAAAGATAAGCATAACTTTTCAATAAACACGTACCGACTTTCGGCGTCGAGCAAACGACGGCTTAAGTATGCAATGATGTATTCTTTCCCGCTGACCTCTTGCGCCAACACCGCACCGATCACCCTATCTTCTGCAGCAATGTACAGCCTGAATGGCACACTGGACTTGAGCGCCCGCAATATTGGAGGATTCGACAAGCATCGTTTTATATAATTAAAAGCATCTCGTTGCTCTGCCCCCCAAGTAAATTCGGCTTCATTCTTCAGCCTAAGTAGAGGAACAAACGATTCAATTTTCCCTGCAAGGTTAGATATGAATCGTCTCAAGTAATTAATTTTTCCTAACAACTTTTGCACATCCCTTTTACATATGGGTTCTTCCAAATTTCTAATTGCCTCAACTTTCTTAGGGTCAATCTCTATGCCATTTTCATGAATTATGAATCCTAAAAACTTACCAGTCGACACGCCAAAAGCACATTTTAATGGGTTCATTTTTAATCCATACCGGCGCATCCATTCATAAGCTGATCCTAAATCGGCTAAATGATTATCAAAGCCATCCGATTTAACAACTATGTCATCAATATATATTTCTAGTACAATACCTAGAAGATCATGAAAAATTAAATTCATAGCTCGTTGGTATGTAGCGCCGGCATTTTTCAATCCAAATGGCATAACAACCCACTCAAATAAACCAACAAAACCTGGGCAACGAAAAGCAGTCTTAGACATATCTTGTTCGGCCATAAATATTTGATTATAACCCGCATTACCATCTAAAAAGCTAATCACTTTATGTCCTGATGCATCATTAATAAGCATGTCGGCTATAGGCATAGGATATTCATCTTTCGGAGTAGCCTTATTCAAATCTCTAAAATCAACACAGATTCTAATATTACCAGTATTTTTCTTTTCCATGGGCACAATATTAGAAACCCAATCTACATATCTACACGGCCGAATAAACTTAGCTTTTAACAACCAATCAACTTCTTCTTTGATGCGGTCATACAAATTAGGATTGAAACTTCTACGAGGTTGTTTATGCAGCCTAAAACCAGATTTAATAGGTAATCTATGCTCTACTAAATCTCTACTCAAGCCGGGCATCTCAGTATAATTCCAAGCAAAGCAATCAACAAATTCTTTAAGTAATAAACATACCTTACTTTTCTGATCGGCTTTGAGGTTAGCTTTGATAAATGGAGGCCTCGGAATACTTCCATCACCAATATCAATTTCTTCAAGTGGATCAGCCGATGAGAATCCCTATCCAAGCTTTTCCATGTTATCAAAATCTTCAATAGTCTCATGCATATCGTTCTTTCCGGAACGATACTCCTCCGTGTGTCTTTGCAGCCACTTAATACTGTCGTCTTTATTCATTATTTATATAGATAAATCATTAAGCTGAGCTACATTAGCCGGCTGTGCATTTATAGGTACAAAACCATCTCCACCAATACTTATATAATCATAGTCCGATAAATCCCTACCGGTCAAACATCGTATCTCACCGTGTTGCCAATCAACCGGCATGTCCGTCAAAGCAATGCATGAAGAATTATCGGCCTCAATCACCTCCACATCATCATTAACCCACTAAATTAAGCACTGATGTAAGGTAGAAGGGATGCAACAATTTGCATGAATCCAATCGCGTCCCAATAAAATATTATACCGGCCTTTGACATCGACAACAAAAAACACAGTCGGCAACGTTTTGCTTCCGACTGTGAGCTCCATGGAAACAAAACCCTTAGCCTCGGACAATTTCCCTGAGAACCCACTAAGTCCCATGTTGGTTTTCATTAACTCGCTCTCTTTCGGTTCAGTTTAGAAAATACCGAAAAGGGCATAATATTAACACCTGCACCGCCATCAACAAGCATGCGACCAATAGGCTTACCATCAATGTGACCTCTGATAAATAATGGCTTTAGGTGCTTCCCATGCTTCTCTGGCTTCTCAAATGTAGCATTCTTTGGGCCAAGAACAAGTTCAGCAATTTCTGCCTCGGGCGCGTGAAATTCAGTAGGTAATGCGAACACCATATTAACATCCATATCATTTGGTACATCTTTATCATTCTCTAAATTTTCTGCAATAATGGTGTCATCCGTATTTTTATTTTCCTCTGCTGCGATGCGCTTCTCCTTCCAAGTCTTTGTAGGCATCATTGGTTTATCCTGATTGAACCATCTATCGCGCTTCTTCTCAGCTATCTCTTCCTTTATTCCAATGTCCACAGTCGATGTACACGTCGTTTCTGAGTGTGGGTAAGTCCATTCGGGCACCACTGCGGTGCTGGTTTAGTCCCTGGCGCGACTGACTTAATTTGGCTGCCCCCCGGGTAGTTCGGCCTATACTGGCGTACTTCTGTTTTTCTGGCAAACATTTTATCTCTGGCCAAAAAACTCCTCTACTGATCATATACGGTACTGGCATTAAACCCTTGGCCGCGTACATTGCCTGAGTCCCAACGTGTAAATGTACTAGTATTAGACTTGAAACTCCTCGGAGGCAAACTCTTGGACGTTCCTGTGCAACAATTCTTTATGACCAAATCAGCTTGTGTGCTAGCCGATTTAGGCTCCTCAATAGTACGTGAGGACATAACATCTGGCCGTGCATGCGGGTCTTGCCCAGAATTAGTTTGCTTTTCAAATTGATTAGACTGGCCAGCTTGCCGCAACTTTACACCATTTCTTTCCTCCTCTGTACCGAGAGCTTCTTTTGAGACACGGCTTGTTTCTGTACAATTGACAACACCTTCATCTGACTGGTGTTCCGTTATTTTCAGACTATTAGCAGCATCTAAATCATCTGCACTTTTTCCGGGTTTAGGATCGGCACGTTTCACCGGCATCCATACTCGCTTGTAGTCGCCCTTATAGTTGTTGCGCTCTGCACTGCGTACCGGTGATCGACCTCCTCGAATCTCGATGGCGTTATGTGATCTAGCCACCTCATTGAAACAAGCCCTTTTGTCATGTATGTTTGGTCTGAACATAGGCCTCAGCGGGATCCATCCCAGCTAAAAATAACCTGCTGGCCCTGTAGGATATGGCGCCCAAGGATTAAACCCCCATGGAGGAAACTGTGGATACATAGGAGGTGCACAACCCCAATATGTTGGTTCCATTGCAAAATACGGGTGTTGGTCATACGCACTTCCTTGCCATTGCTCATGACCGCGGGGTCCAGAAGGAGATCTTGGACGCTTATTACCTCCGAGCCGATTAAACACATTGTTGGTCTTGCGTGAGGTATATTTTTCCAACAACATGCTAACTGTCGACTTTGGCCTTGGAGCTTGTTTTCTTCTGCCATTAACTTTCCATACTCCTAGTTCTGGATTTTTTGGTTTGATCATCCTTGGAGGAGCATTTTTATCAACAACATTTTTCTCTCTTGCAGATTCGTTCTGATCCGACCGAATAAGCATTTTTTTACTCTCAAGCTCGACCACATTGATAGGAAAAGGGTCGCTGTCGAGCTTCATCTTAGAACCTTCTGTAAACGTCAATCGTCCTTCATTGATGGCCGATTGTACCTGTCGACGAAACACGTTACAATCATTAGTAGCATGAGAAAAAGAATTGTGCCACTTACAATAAGCTCTTCTACCCAATTCTTCTGGAGGTGGAATTACATGACCTTCTCTCACTCTAATTAATTTATTCTACAATAACATATCAAAAATTCTATCACACTTGCTAACATCAAAAGTGTATTTAATTTCATCTCTTCTAGCAGGTGTAGGTTTCAAAGAAGAACATGCAAATGGTTTTGACTTTGGTGCTTAAACCCATTCGGCTACACATATGTTAACATCATCCTCACTAGCCGAATCACTATCATAATTTAAGGCATTAACCACATGGTTATCCTTCTCTTTATTTCTATTTTCTTTAAACCGGTTGTATTGTTTAATTTCCTTAGCCCGATTTTCCTGTGCCAAAGCCTTCTACAAAACTTGATTAATAACTAAATTTTTTTGCCTTTCTAGTTTATCCTTAATATGAGCAAGTAGACCCGAAAAGGCCAGATCGGCTAAATCCTTTTCGGCTATGGTCAAGCTGAAACATCGGTTTTTGACATCTCTAAACCTCCTAATATAATCATGAACATGCTCATTATATTTCTGCCTAACCATAGTTAAATCTAACAGTCGAAGTTCTGTTTCACCGCTATAAAAATACTCATGAAATTTTTGCTCCAATTGTGCCCATGTTGAAATAGAATTAGGAGCAAGCGATGTAAACCAAGTAATTGCAATACTGGATAAAGATAATGGAAACAATTTTAATCTAAAAACATCCGATGTGCTGACCTCGCTGCATTGTGCTAAAAATTGTCCCACATGCTCAAAAGTAGATCTACCATCTTCCCCCGTAAATTTAACAAAATCTGGAATTCTAAAACCACGAGGATATGGTGCCGAGTCAAAGTAATCAGGGTATGGTTGTTGATATGCATGTGCTCTATCCTTAGGTTCTAAACCAAATTCTCTAAGTATACTAGCAAGTTGATCCTTGAAACTATTATTGGGATGTAGAGAACTGGCTTGTGGAGCAGATGGAACACAAGCACGTGGTGGAAATTCTGGCAAAGAAATTGGAGCATGCGAAGTTTGCAACGGAGACCCACTAAAATATGAATCAGGTACCAGCCCATACGGAACCCCGGTACCGACAGGCGGCAGTTGTGGCGTACTATATGCCACTGTCCGATAACTAGGCTGCTGCATATTAGAATTAAATCCAAAACTTCGGTTATTGCTACTGTGATTTTCTGGAACCAAAGTCGCAACAATAGGAGCAGTAGTACTAGGAACAAAATTATTAGCCGAACTACCAACATAGTTCCGACCATCCAAATTATTGTTTAAAGGGGCGTAAGGCTGCATAGCATTAGCCGATGCACTAGGCATATGTATATTACTTGGCAAATTGTTAACTCCGCTACTTTCTATTGGCCGAGCAAAGCAACAAAGATTTCCTCACTTTCGTGGAGGAGAACCGGCCGCTTTCCAGCGCAAAACGACAAAGATCGCCAAACCCTAGGGCTTCTAGGGCTCGGCAGGAAGTAGCGACAGAAAATAGACGTACGTGAAAAAGTAGTTTGTATTGATAGATCGATTGTTGGGGCTTTTTCCAATCGGTCGTGGCCTTATAAATAAGGTACGCTGGACTTGGCGTATAAGATTACAACTCTGAAGCTAAAACCGATCAGGACTAGCCTTTCTTGATTATGTTACCGTGTAGCATACGTCTACACAAATATACTTGCCAATCTAAGTACGTAGCAAATCTAGGCCATATCCACGTACATGCACTCTTGTATATATGAATAAAGTATTCCGGCCACGTCGCTATCACACTAAATATAGTGGTTAAGCATATGTATAAATACCTTGAGTCCAAAAAAATATTTAAATATTCCGGCAACATCGCAAATCAAACTGGATAATGGCCATCAGGACTAAGCACACTTCTTCATATACGTAGATATATATCACTTGCATGCATCACGCCCATGGTCCAGTATAGCATATGATTCTTCTTAGGACTTGTATCTTCACCTTTCATGAAATTTCTTGTGGCAATACTTCAACAATGCATTAACCGATCAGCTTGATAAATCACTGATTTAATTTGGCTCATCACATACTAAGTAGCCAAATTATACCATCAAAGAAGATGTACTTTCAAGCCAATCTAACATGTGTAAAGAACAAAAAGTATATATGTTCGTATTTTTCGTTTATAGAATTATATTATATATATATATATATATATATATATATATATATATATATATATATATATGGAAAATGGTTGTGTACTCCTGGGAGTACGTACTCCCGCTCCTCATACCACATAGATGAATCTTTTATACCTTTTTATTATTTTTAATATACTTCATTAGTAATTATTAGATACCCCAAAATGAGTTTCATGAAAAAATTCATGTGAGTCTATGTATTTTTAAATATTTACGTATATACTGATGTGTTTGTACGTGAAAAGGTATATTACAAAAAGTACGTCGCAGATGATATTTTTTGAACTAAACTCATATTGGGGTATCTCAGAATATTTAATGAAGTATATTGAGAATAATAAAGAGGTATAATTAATGCTTATATGAGGTATATTGAGTATGGGAGTACATACTCTCAAGAGTACAGAAGAGGAGTCCTATATATATATAGGAGGAAGAAGTAGGTCGGTGGAGCAACGAGGGGCCCACGAGGGTGGAGGGCGCTCCCAGGGGGGTGGGCGCCCCCCCTGCCTCGTGGCCTCCTCGATTATTTCTTGACGTCCACTCCAAGTCTCCTGGATCATATTTGTTACAAAAATAATGCTCCCGAAGGTTTCATTCCATTTGGACTCCGTTTGATATTCCTTTTCGGTGAAACACTAAAATAGGCAAAAAACAGCAATTTGGGCTGGGCCTCCGGTTAATAGGTTAGTCCCAAAAATAATATAAAAGTGTAAAAATAAGCCCATTAACATCCAAAATAGATAATATAATAGCATGGAGCAATCAAAAATTATTGATACGTTGGGGACGTATCAAGCATCCCCAAGCTTAATTCATGCTCGTCCTCGAGTAGGTAAATGGTAAAAACATAATTTTTGATGTGGAATGCTTCCTAACATATTTCTCAATGTAATTTTTCTTTATTGTGGCATGAATGTTCAGATCCGAAAGAATCAAGATAAAAGTTTAATATTGACATAGAAATAATAATACTTCAAGCATACTAACTAAGCAATTATGTCTTCTCAAAATAACATGGCCAAAGAAAGTTATCCCTACAAAATCATATAGTCTGGCTCTGCTCTATCTTCATCACACAAAATATTAAATCATGCACAACCCCGATGACAAGCCAAGTAATTGTTTCATATTTTGATGTTCTCAAACTTTTTCAATCTTTACACAATACATGAGCGTGAGCCATGGATATAGCACTATGGTGGAATAGAATGGTGGTTGTGGAGAAGATAAAAAGGAGAAGATATTCTCACTTCAACTAGGCATATCAACAGACTATGGAGATGCCCATTAATAGATATCAATGTGAGTGAGTAGGGATTGCCATGCAACAGATGCACTAGATCTATAAGTGTATGAAAGCTCAACAAAAGAAACTAAGTGGGTGTGCATCCAACTTGCTTGCTCATGAAGACCTAGGGCAATTGGAGGAAGCCCATCATTGGAATATACAAGCCAAGTTCTATAATGTAAAATTCCCACTAGTTTATGAAAGTGACAATATAGGAGACTCTCCATCATGAAGATCATGGTGCTACTTTGAAGCACAAGTGTGGAAAAAGGATAGTAATATTGTCCCTTCTCTCTTTTTCTCTCACATTTTTTTGGGCCTTCTTTTTTTTGCCTCTTTTCTTTTTTTCTTTTTTTCATCCGGAGTCTCATCTCGACTTGTGGGGGAATTATAGTCTCCATCATCCTTTCCTCACTGGGACAATGCTCTAATAATGATGATCATCACACTTCTTTTTACTTACAACTCAAGAATTACAACTCAATACTTAGAACAAAATATGACTCTATGTGAATGCCTCTGGCAGTGTACCGGGATATGCAATGAATCAAGAGTGACATGTATGAAAGAATTATGAATGGTGGCTTTGCCACAAATACGATGTCAACTACATGATCATGCAAAGCAATATGACAATGATGAAGCGCGTCATAACAAACGGAATGGTGGAAAGTTGCATGGCAATATATCTCGGAATGGCTATGGAACTGCCATAATAAGTAGGTATGGTGGATGTAAACCCATCAGATGCCTCCGAGATGTGACCTCGGTTTTGCTTTCCCATCGGAGCTCACTCAATTGATCCAGCAGCAGAATGCCTTGATGCAGTTGTTAGTTCATAACCAAGGCAACAACAACAACAACCCACTGCCACCACCACCAGTTGACAACTTAGCCCGTTTTCTGAGGCTGCAGCCGCCGGTGTTTTCCAGTAGCACTGAGCCTATAGTTGTTGATGATTGGCTGCGCCTGATTGGAAGGGGGTTGACCACCGCAGGTTGCACAGATACTGAGAAGGTGCGTTTTGCCGCACACCAATTGGATGGACTAGTAGCCACATGGTGGGAGAATTACACAGCCACTTTTCCTATAGCCAATGTCACCTGGGAGCAGTTTCAGCAAGCATTCCACACAGCACACGTATCCACTAGAGCTATGAGCATGAAGAAGCATGAGTTTCGCAACTTACGCCAAGGGAACCGTACTGTAGGCCAGTACATGGAGGAGTTTAGTAAGTTATCCTGCTATGCTCCAGATGATGTGGCCACAGATGCCGCGAAGCAGGAGAAGTTTATGGAAGGGCTGAATGATGAGATGAGTATGCAGTTAATGGTGGCAACATTTAACAACTACCAGGAGTTGGTAGATAAAGCTCTCGTGATCGAAGGGAAGCAGCAGCAGATAGAGAGTCGCAAGAGGAAATATGGACAAGGTAAGTACAATTCAGGAGCTCAGCAGAAGCCATGCTTTACCCCAAACTCGGGAGGGATTACCCATAACCATGGAGGCCACACTCACAATGGAGGAAGTACCCATAATCATACTGGCCCAAGGAATGGGAATGGGAATGGGAATGGAGCAAACAACAATCAGAACTGTTCCAATCCAGCCACACCCGCCAAGAGGGACTTAAGCCACGTTACTTGTTTCAAGTGCGGGAAGACTGGACACTATGCCATGGAGTGCCCTGAAGCAAAGAACGGAAATGGTAATGGGAGCTCTGGGAAGAATCCCAATCCATTTAACAAAGGACAAGTGAACCACGTGAACGTGGAAGAGGTTGAAGAGCAACCAGATGCAGTTATCGGTAAGTTTTTAGTTAAGTCATTTACTGCAATCTTTCTTTTTTATACTGGTGCATCACATTCATACATATCAAGGGAATTTGTGGATAAGTATAAGTTGCCCACTAGAGTTCTTAAGACACCTATGCTAGTAACCTCACCCGGAGCCGAGTATATGGCAAGCAATGGATGTTTTCAGATGCCATTAACCATAGGTAGTCATGTTTTCCCCTCTGACTTGATAATTCTGGAGTCGTAAGGATTGGATGTGATACTAGGAATGGATTGGATGTCGATGTATGGAGGAAACATCGATTGCGTCAGTAAGTCAATTCTGCTTACTACCTCGGAGGGAAAAAGGATTAAGTATGTATCCAGGCATGCGCTAAGGAGAACTCAAGTACATTCTCTCACGGGAGTTGTTCAGGAGGAAGTACCTATTGTGAAGGATTACCTAGATGTATTTCCAGAGGAGTTACCAGGCATGTCGCCATATCGAGACATCGAGTTTTTTATAGAGTTGTTGCCAGGCACCGGACCTATATCAAAGAGACCATACCGGATGCCCACGAATGATCTGGAGGAGATCAAGAAACAGATTAAGGAGTTATTGGAGAAAGGTTACATCCGATGGAGTTCATCACCATGGGGAGCCCCAGTGCTATTGTTTGAGAAGAAGGAAAAAACTCTAAGAATGGTTGTTGATTATCGGGCTTTGAATGAAATGACAATCAAGAACAAGTACCCACTGCCGATGATCAATGATCTGTTTGAACAGCTGCAAGGAGCTAAAGTGTTTTCGAAGATCGACCTGTGATCAGGTTACCACCAGCTGAAGATTCGAGAAAAGGATATACCTAAGACAACTTTTACCACAAGATATGGGCTTTATGAGTATACAGTTATGTCATTTGGATTGACTAACACCCCTGTCTATTTCATGAGTATGATGAATAAGGTGTTCATTGAGTTCTTGGATAAGTTTGTCGTGGTGTTCATTGATGATATTTTATTATACTCAAATAATGAAGAGGAACACAAGGAGCATTTGCGCTTAGTTCTCGAGAAACTCAGGGAGCATCAGTTGTATGCCAAGTTCAGCAAATGTGAGTTTTGGTTGAAGGAAGTTGGATTTCTTGGACATGTTATATCAGGAGAATGTATAGTAGTAGACCCCACCAAAGTTCAGTCAGTCACTGAGTGGTTGGCACCCACCTCAGTTGGAGAGATCCGCAGTTTTCTTGGACTCACGGGATACTATCGAAGATCATTGAAATTTTCTCAAAGATTGTGAAGCCTATGATGACGTTGTTGAAGAAGGACACCAAGTTCCATTGGACTGAGGAATGTGAAGCAATTTTCCAGGAGTTGAAGAGACGTTTCACTACAGCCCCAGTGTTGATCCTGCCGGATATACGCGAGGATTTCCAAGTGTATTGCGACGCCTCTCACTTAGGACTTGGAGGAGTACTTATGCAAGACGGAAGAGCTGTTTCATATGCCTCACGACAACTTCGACCGCATGAGTTGAATTATGCCACACATGACTTGGAGTTGGCAGCCGTAGTACATGCACTCAAGACCTGGAGACATTTTCTTATTGGGAACCATTGTGATGTGTACACAGATCATAAGAGTTTGAAGTACATTTTTACACAGAAGGAGTTGAACCTCAAGCAAAGGAGATGGTTGGAGCTTATAAAGGATTATGATATGAAGTTGCACTATCATCCGGGAAAGGCCAATGTCGTAGCAGACGCTTTGAGCCGAAAGAGTTATGCCAATACCTTAGTAACAGGGGCATTGCCAAAGGAGTTAGCAGAAGATTTCAGGGAACTACGTTTAGAGATTGTTCCCAAAGGTTTTTTTACAACCATGGAAGTTCAATCGACCTTGTTGGGAAAGATTCGAGAAGCCCAGAAGGATGACAAAGAAATTGTCGAGATAAGGGAGAAGATGAGTGAAGGCAAGGCCAAAGGTTTTCGTGAGGATGAGCACGGCACGTTGTGGTTCGAGGACCGGATATATCACTACAAAAAAATACACTTCCGTGATGATACGTGTTTGTCACAGTAGGTCGCATTTTTTGTCATGCATGTACATCCATGACAAATTTATGACAGAATCAAGATAGTCATACCTATGCTGTCGTACAAGTGTTCCATGACATTACCAAAATTATCATCACAGAAGTGTCCACTTCCATGACGATAAATCGCACGTCACAGAAGTGCTTTCGTCAAGGGTGACCGACACATGGCATCCACCGTAACGGAACGCCGTTAAGCTATCGGGTCGGGTTTTGGATCCGATAGCTCGTTAATAGCCCCGACCAATGGGGAGTTTCCACGTGTAAAATCATCATTGGCTAGAGGAAACACGTGTCGGCTCATCGTTGGGACAGATGTCATCCACTCACTGGACAAAAGGCGCCTATGATACGTCGACACGTGGCACGGCCCAACAGTGGCACATTCCTGTGAAAAGGTCGGCCCGTTTGACTTGGTCAAAAGCTGGCGGGCCGGCCCATGGAAAGCATGTTAACGGCGTGTTCGCATATAGCCCATTTACAGCCCGCTAACCCAAGGCCCGTTACGCCCTATCCGAATTAGGCCCAGTAGCGTCATCTGGGCCATCCAATATGATTCCATCCCATTTTCACTTCTGGCCCATGTATAGCCCATGACGTCTTTCGGGCCGTATGAGGCCCTTTGTAACTCTTGGCCCATTAGCGGCCCGTGCTGAAACTGGCCCGTAACGAACAGTGTATTACTTTACACCCATTAACGGCCCGTGGTGAAACTGGCCCGTAATGAATAGTGTATCACTTTATACCCATTAAGGGCCCGTTATTCCGTTGGGCCGTTTCCAGGCCAAGTTAACTTTCGGCCTTCTGAGGGCCCATTTATTCTTGAGCTCATTTGCAGCATTCGGTTACTTACGGCCCGTTACTATCATTTTCTTCTTGTGGGCCAAATTCAGCCCGTCGTTACAGTCGGCTCGTTTGTGGACCGTTAGTCTGTTGGGCCATTTTCATAGCATCACCAAATACGGCCTATTAACGGCCCGTTATGGTCAGCCCATAAAACGTACGATTTCCATTAAAGGCCCGTCTACGGCCCATTAAAGGCTCGTACAAGACCCATAAATGAGTCGGCGGCCCATGGATCCTACGAGACGTAGAAGGCACATGGATCCTACGAGACGTAGAAGGCACATGGATCCTACGAGACGTACAAGGCCCATGGATCCTACGAGATGTAGAAGGCCCATGGATCCTACGAGACGTAGAAGGCCCATGGATCCGACGGCCCGTGAAGGGGCATGGTCGGGCAAGTTGGCCCCGGTTTGAACGATATAGCATATTCAAAGAATTATCCTACTCAATACTATCACCTCTAAAAAGCATACACTATACAACAAAGAGATCAAGGCATAGAAAGGTAGAATAATCCTACACTATACAATAAAGAAATTACAGCCGATTATACCCACTGGGCATTATGGTTCGGCATAGGTGATAATAAAGCATACACAAACAGCAAATTACATACACTGGGCAAATACAGCTCATACATCATGGACGCGCATCAACTTAACTCCATTTGAACTATAATCTCTTCAGAAAATAGGATTGGCCAGATTCAGATATCACAAATTTCAATCTGCAAAATCTCCAATTCCTTCAAGGTTACCTCAGTGTCTTGTTTCATTTTTTGACTCCTGCATCTAATACCTGCATGTCCAGTCTCAACTTGTTGATTATACATTGACAATCATGTACACGTTGTCTTGCCACCTCTAGTTGATGCTCGAGAACATCAGCACATTCCAATTCCAATCCATAATCATTCGGTAACGGCCATGTCGCACTGCTCGCAGATCTTTGTGTTGATGTCACTTCATCCTGAAATGTTTCTGTAAGTACACATGACTAGGGCAAAAATATAGTTACAACAGTGAAGCGAACAAGACACTATTTTGTACTACATGGCAAAACAGGACTAACAATAATGTTACATGTCACTTTCAAAAAATATAATGTTACACGTCATGAAGCATAACCAGGTGATATTTTAAAAATTACAAAAAAAGATAGTATGTGCAGCCTGCATACAGAAATCCCTCTTAGCTCACCAGAGAAGCATGATGTTGGGGCCCAATCGAAAACACAGACAAGTTACAAATTTAGACAGCACGTTGTGTATAAGTAAGCAAGCAGTTGGCCATTATGTGCCTCAATTAAAGTCTTACGGAGCATAATGAACAGCAGAGGGTTTCATACAAACATACTACAACAGGCAAAACTATGCAATCATTAGCGTAGTATAAACTAGATTGTGAGCCTCATGCAATAATAGTTGGTTAATAGACTTCAAAGCTTCAGGCACACTTCGGCAGAGTAATTAAATGGTAAGGCCTTTAATTATGTCAACTAATAGTGATACAAGTACCGAACATCAGGCATGATTATTTGGGCATCTCATTAACTGAGGACAAATAAAGCAATTGAAAAGAGAAAATTAACTATGCCTGAAACAAACAAGGAATTGAACTGCTGAGTTGCATACAGTGACTTGCCTTAGCAGGTTGAAGAGGCTCAGCGCGGCTCCTACTTCTCTTGCAAGGCTCCTTCCTAACATCTTGTACATGGAAATCCTCAATCTTATCTTCATTGCACCCCCTCTGCAAGGTGACACAAACTAGTTACTCGTCTCCTTGGAAGATAAATATGCATACTTTCCAGTCTGTGAACACAAAAGGATGAGATTATAACAAAACAACACCACATAATGAAACATGCCGCATCTCTTGCACTTGCACACAATGAAATGAGCATTTACTATGTCTGCACTATGTAAAAAGTAGGCATACCTTCGAACTGGATCTCCAGGTACTCTTGGAGAGCCTACTATAGTGTACAGCCAAACCTTTATGTCACCTATGAGTTAGACAAGGCCCCACTACAGCAGCCCTTAGTGTTTAAATCGTTGACAAGCTCTGTTAGAGTGTTAGGTCAAGAACAGCAAGTAATCAAAGCAAACAGTCCTAGTATGGTTGGCTGATGCAAACAAGCAATTGAACAGATATGTGAGCAAATCTTGCATATCAAGAAAAGAAGCAAAGAAGGAGGCTTAAAGACCATCACTTGACTGACCAGATTTAAGGGGCATTTAAACATCATGTGCAACGTATGAACTAACATAAACATAGCATATTCCAGATTCTACAATGGAATGCACATGTATTAGGTTATGCCATGTATGATGATGCCTAAATGTACAGATAGCAGGCAGGAGTGATTCATCATTGCACGCACAATTGAATTGCAGGTTAAGGGCCAGTTCGATTCCGCCTTTTCAGGACATATTGTCAAAATAAGCCATAAAAGATGTAAAGAAGTCATTTTTGGGTTATGGGCTTGGGCTTAACTAATTTTGCTTTGGAGGGGGGGTGTTTCGGGTAGAACCTCACTAAAAATTGAAGGGAAGGGGAATAGTGAAATGACTCTGTTGTCTGTCTATATTACACTCAAAATGCAACTGCTAACGCCCGTGTCACACCTGACCCTTAAGTAAAAACAAACACGCAAGCATTCATTGCCCTGCCCGCTTGCATCTCCTCTCCCCTTTCCCTCTACCTCGATCCCCTGCCTGCAGCACTAGGGTTCCTCCAGCGAGCCATCGCCACTGGTCCCATCTGGCCTGGTCCTCGATGATGCTATGTCCAGCTAGGCTACATGGACGGCGGGTAGGGGCAAATCTCCCTGGCTGCTCCTCCCTCTAGCGCCGCCCCTCATTCTCATGGTCTCCAGCAGCTGCTCCATTGTGGTTCATCCAACGCACTACTCCGGCAGGCGCTGCACAACTACGGTTGATGCCACACTGCGGCAGAAGGCACCTTATTCCCCCTCCCCTCCTCCCAGGCCATGGCCTTGAGGTGCTGTTGAAGGATGAGCTCATCCAACAAGGTGAGGATCTCCTCTGATTTTTTGCCAAATTTTCATTCTGATCCACTATACGATGAATTGCTATGAGCTGCTTCTGCTACTGCTATATGATGCATTGCTATGAGCTGCTCCTGCTGCTGCTATATGATGAATTGCTATGAGA
Source organism: Triticum urartu (assembly GCF_003073215.2). Taxonomy (NCBI): domain Eukaryota; kingdom Viridiplantae; phylum Streptophyta; class Magnoliopsida; order Poales; family Poaceae; genus Triticum; species Triticum urartu. The sequence continues at coordinate 210,185,046 of NC_053022.1, read as the reverse complement.
TGCTGCTGCTGTATGATGAGTTGCTATGAGCTGATTCTGCTGCTATATGATGAATTGCTATGAGCTGCGGCTACTGCTATATGATGAGTTCCTACAAGTTGCTCCTGCTGCTGCTATATGATGAATTGCTATGAGCTTCTCCTGCTGCTGCTATATGATGAATTGCTATGAGCTGCTCCTGCTGCTGCTATATGATGAATTGCTATGAGTTGCCGGTGGTATATGATGAATTGCATACTGTTGCTGCTGTATGATGAGTTGCTATGAGCTGCTGCTGCTATATGTTGCTTTCAGGTGGTGCTGCTATATGATAATAACCAGCCACTTGGACCATCGAATTTCAATAAATAATTGTTCTTCATTTAAATGTGGGTCATGCGTTCTTCGTTTAAATTAGGCAATGGGATCTATGGAAAACATTGACCAAAGTAGATTGTGCCAAGTAGGTGGTATCTTTGTATTTTCATTTTGAGCAAATAGTGATGGTCTGTTTTCCTATCATATTAATTACTTGTAACACCCCGGATGTAACTTACCCAATTTGTACTCCAACTCTTGCCGTTTCCGGCGTTAAGTTATTTTATTTTCTCGGGTTTGGGTTTTTGTCTCCGTGTGTTGCTATCATTTTCATGCATCTCATATCATGTCATCATGTGCATTGCATTTGCATACGTGTTCATCTCATGCATTCGAGCATTTTCCCCGTTGTCCGTTTTGCATTCCGGCGCTTCGTTCTCCTCCGGTGGTCATTTCTACCTTTCTTTCGTGTGTGGGGATTAGACATTTCCGGATTGGACAGAGACTTGCCAAGCGGCCTTGGTTTACTACCGGTAGACCGCCTGTCAAGTTTCGTACCATTTGGACTTCGTTTGATGCTCCAACGGTTAACCGAGGGACCGAAAAGGCCTCGTGTGTGTTGCAGCCCAACACCCCTCCAATTTGGCCCAAAACCCACCTAAACCCTCTCCATCTTCTAGAGCGTTCGATCACGATCGCGTGGCCGAAAACCGCACCTCATTTGGACTCTCCTAGCTCCCTCTATGCCTATTTAAAGACCCCCATTCCAATTCTTGGATCCCCTCCCCGAAACCCTAGAAAATCCTCCTCGCGCCGGCCGGACATGTCCGTCCCCGGCCGAACAGATCGCCGCCGCCGCCCACAGCCAGTGGTGTGCCGCCATGTGGCCGCCACCGCCCCGCACCCGCCGCCGCCCGCCCGGCCCGAGCCGGGCCCTCCTCGCCGCAAGCCGGTCCGCGCCCCGCGCCCGACCTCCGCCGCGCGCCGCCGCCCATCACCTCATCGCCACCCCGGCAGCCTCGCCGCCTCTTCTTCGCCGGCGCCGCGCCGCGCTCCGCACCGGCCGGCCGCGCCTTCCCCGCCACCGCTCCGGCTCCCCGCCGACCGGATCCGGCGAGATCCGGCCCGGGAGTGCCTCGCCGCCGCCTCCCCGTCAAGCTCCGGCGACCACGAGCTTTCCGGCCAACCTCGATCCACGTGCCACGGATCTGGATCTGGAGTTGGACGGTTGACTTTTTGCCCGAAACCCTAACTTTTCTTGCCTTGTTCATCGCATCGTAACTCCTCATCCGTAGCTCCGTTTTTGGCGTATAGCATATCAAAATGTTCATCTCAGAGAGCACATCATTTCATTCCATTGCATCATTTTCTTTTGAGTTCATCTTGATGCCCGAAATGCTGTTAGAAGAGTGCTATCTGATCTGAAATTCCAGACAAGTGTTAATTTCACTAAGTCTGAAATCTGTTTGCCATATGCATTTTTGCCATGCTTGTTTGAACCTGTTAATGGATGAATTGGCTGTAGCTCAGTGCTAGACTTTTGTTAAGCATCATGAATGCATCCCTGCCATGTATTTTGTTGTCATGCTTGGGTGATGTAGCTTGTTCATCTCTTTGCATTTAGGTGGCTACTTGCTGTAAATCGCAGACCGGTGTCATATTTGAATCGCTTGCCATTTCCAAACCGTAACTCCGATTCCGGCGTTCTTTATATCGTTTTAAAGAGATTTCATCTCATTTTTCCAGTGGCACACTTGGATTTCCATGTTGAGGCCAGGTTCATGCATCCCTTGTCAAATCTTGCATATGCATCCCGCATCGCATCCCGCATAGCATACCATCCTTGCATCATATTGTTTGATCCTTGCACGTGGTTGATTGTGTCCTTGTTGCTTGTTTGTCTTGTTTGGGTAGAGCCGGGAGACGAGTTCGCTAACGAGGAGACAATTGAGTTTGCTTTCGAGAATCCAGTCAACTCTGACAACTTTGCAGGCAAGATGATCATACCCTCGAAATCACTACTATCTTTGCTTTGCTAGATGCTCGCTCTTTTGCTATGCCAATGCTACGATGCCTACCACTTGCTTTCAAGCCTCCCAAATTGCCATGCCAAACCTCTAACCCACCATGTCCTAGCAAACCGTTGATTGACTATGTTACCTCTTTGCTCAGCCCCTCTTATAGCGTTGCTAGTTGCAGGTGAAGATTGGAGACCGTTCCTTGTTGGAACATTTATTTACTTGTTGGGATATCATTATATTATCTTGTTATCTTAATGTATCTATACACTTGGTAAAGGGTGGAAGGCTTGGCCTCTCGCCTAGTGTTTTGTTCCACTCTTGCCGCCCTAGTTTCCGTCATATCGGTGTTATGTTCCCGGATTTTGCGTTCCTTACGCGGTTGGGTTATAATGGGAACCCCTTGATAATTCGCCTTGATTAAAGCTTTTCCAGCAATGCCCAACCTTGGTTTTACCATTTTCCACCTAGCCTCTTTTTCCCTTGGGTTTCCGGAGCCCGAGGGTCATCTTATTTTAAACCCCCCCGGGCCAGTGCTCCTCTGAGTGTTGGTCCACCTGTCAGCTACCGGTAGCCACCAGAGGCAACTCTGGGCTGGCCTACCCGCACCTAAGACAATCTGAGTGTGCCTTGAGAAAGAGATATGTGCAGCTCCTATCGGGATTTGTCGGCACATTCGGGCAGTGTTGCTGGATTTGTTTTAAACTGTCGAAGTGTCTTGAAGAACCGAGGTACCGAGTCTGATCGGAATGTCTCGGGAGGAGGTCTATTCCTTCGTTGACCGTGAGAGCTTGTCATGGGCTAAGTTGGGACTCCCCTGCAGGGATTTGAACTTTCGAAAGCCATGCCCGCGGTAATGGGCAGATGGGAATTTGTTAATGTCTGGTTGTAGATAACTTGAACCTTAACTTAATTAAAATGAATAAACTGAGTGTGTTACCGTGATGGCCTCTTCTCGGCGGAGTCCGGGAAGTGGACACGGTGTTGGAGTAATGCTTGCGCAGGTTACCCTCTAGTTTCTCGCTCGCGCTTTGCATCCTCTTCTCGCTCTCTTTTGCGAACAGGATAGCCATCATATATGCTAGTCGCTTGCTGCAGCTCCACATATATTTTTACCTTGCCTTACCTATAAGCTTAAATAGTCTTGATCGCGAGGGTGCGAGATTGCTGAGTCCCTGTGGCTCACAGATTACTATTACACCAGATGCAGGGCCTGACGATTCCGCTCCAGGTGACGCGCTTGAGCTCAAGTGGGAGTTCGACGAAGACTCTCAACGATACTATGTTTCTTTTCCTTATGATCAGTAGTGGTGCCCAGTTGGGGTGATCGGGACCGTGTCGCATGTTGGGTTATCTTTTATTTTGGCGTCGTAGTCGGGCCATGAGTGTTTGGATGTTGTAATGTTATTTATGTACTTGATTGACGTGGCGAGTGTAAGCCAACTATGTTATCTCCCCTTTTATTATCTATATTACATGGGATGTTGTGAAGATTGCCTAACTTGCGACATATGCCTTCAATGCGATTATGCCTCTAAGTCGTGCCTCGACACGTGGGAGATATAGTCGCATCGAGGGTGTTACAAGTTGGTAATCAGAGCCTTCCCCGACCTTAGGAACCCCATTGCTTGATCGTTTTTAGCAGCCGAGTTGTGTCTAGAAAAATGTTTTGAGTCATTTAGGAATTATATAACGGAGAGTTTAGGAATTATTTTTACTTCCCAGTCTCCTCATCGCTCTGGTAAGTCATCCTGACATAGAGTTTTGACTCTTCTCTTCTCAAATTTCACTAAAAAAATTAGGATCACGCGGGTATCTTGGAATCGTTCCGATGGTTTTATGATGAGAACATTGTCTTGGTGCCTCCTGTCAGGGGTTTTCTGGAAGTGTCCCGGGGAGTTGAGCTCTGAGGTGTTGTCGTCATAATTTTATTGTTGCAGTTCTGGAATACCTGAGTTTAGTACGCCGACATCGAAAATCTCTTTTATGCAGTTCATTGGTGAGATAACCTCGACGCCACCCAGTACTGGGGCGGGAGTTCGGGAGTATCGCCATAACTTGTATAACGGATGCTTTTCGAAGGTTGAGGTAGATGGTTTCCAAAGTTTTTCTCGGTTATGTGTTGAAGGATGGATACAGCTGGATGTAGGATTTGCTAGATTTGGGTGAGATATTATGCTTCCCTGTATCCCCAACACCTGATTGCATAACCGGAAAGGTTCGGCAGTTTCATAGGTGGGAATTCAAGTAGCTCTAGTTCTTCTTCCATGGATAGTTGGTTTGAGATTGGGATTTCTTACCGATTATTCGTTCTTGATCCGTACCTTGTTGATTTATTTCTCTACCTAAATTCTAAGTGGCTTCTCAATTTATGGATATGTGACCATTTCAAGAGGAATGCATTCGTTCATTTTGTTCGGATGTGAAGACTATATGTTGCAATTTTCATTCTGTTGGATTCAGCTTCATTTTATCTGTCTATGTGCTAATGGATGTCAACCTCTTCAGGATGGCTCCTCCAACGCGCACGACTCCGAATCCTGATCCGCCACCACCTCCACCTCCTCCGGAGGCATGGCAAGCTGTGATGGCCGCAACCAATGCAAACACACAGTTGATCATGCAAATTCTCCAAGAGCACAATCAAGGAAACCAAGGGAACCAAGGCAACAATCAGAATCACTTTGCTACACTCAACCAGTTCCTTGCTAACGGGCCAAAGACTTTCAGCAATTGTGTTGAGGTAACCGATGCTGACGATTGGCTTGTGGATTTGTGCAAGCATTTCGAGTGCAGTAACGTCAGGCCTGAGGATTTCGTCAAGTTCGCTTCCTTCCAACTCAAAGACCAAGCTGCAGAAGGTTCCAGCAGTACAAGGACTCCAAAGGTGGACATGTTATCACTTGGGATGAATTCCGTCAAGATTTCAGAGCTAACCATATCCCTCAGAGCATGGTTGAAAGCAAGCGTGAGGAATTCCACAACCTGAAGCAAGGCTCTTTGTCTGTCTATTCCTCAGAAGCTCGCCCGCTTTGCCAAGCAGGACGTACCTGATGAGAAGAGCATGATATACCAGTTCAGGGGTGGTCTCAGAGAAGAAATTCAGCTAGCTCTTGTTCTCTTTGAGCCCTTGAGGTACGATGAGTTCTACAACATGGCACTGAAGCAAGAGGCCGCTCAACTGAGGTGTGATGCTTCCAAGAAGCGAGTCAGAGATGTTACTCCTTCTTCCTCTACTCAAGTGGCCAAGCAGCAGAAGTATTGGCTTCCTCCTCCTCCGTTCCGTCAGCCGTATCAGTAGAAGAGCAAAGGTGGCAGTGGTTCTTCCCACCCACCCAACCCTGGCTTTCAGAACAAGACTTCGTCTCAAGCTCCAAGATCTAGTGCTCCGTACCACCATCCGCTTTCAGAGGTCACGTGCAACAAGTGCCAACAGAAGGGTCACTATGCCAACAAGTGTCTCAACCAGAGGCGTCTTCCTCCTCCTCCTGTCAGATCGGCAAGTACAGCTGTGGTCAAGCATAACACCAAGCATGCCAAGGTCAACTTGATGAATGCAGCTCAGGCAGAGGACTCATTAGATGTCATCATGGGTAACCTTCCTGTTAACGATGTTCCTGCTAAAGTTCTTTTTGACACGGGTGCATCGCATTGTTTCATCTCGAGACCGTTTTCATCTAAGCATGGTTTGGATTTGCAAATTTTTCCTAGTCCATTAGCAGTTGTCTCTCCCGGTAGGCGCATGCATGCTAACTCCATTGCTCCGGATGTTACTATCACTTTGGGAGACTACAAGTTTCCGGCTTCTCCAACGGTTCTTGGTGACTCGGATATTGATCTTATTCTCAGAATGGATTGGCTTTCTAAGCACAAGGCGCATCTTGATTGTGCTGCCAGGCAGATTCAATTGACTCATTCGTCTGAGGATGTAATTGTCTTTGCCACTCGGGATAATACCATCCGTCTGTTTTCTCTCAATGAGAAGGGTGAACTCGATGCCATCTTGCAAATTCCAGTCGTTTGCGAATATCAAGACGTCTTTCCAGAAGAGCTTCCAGGAATGCCTCTGCACCGGCCAGTTGAATTCGTTATTGATCTTGAGCCTGGCACGGAACCAGTGTGCAAGCGTCCTTACAAGCTCGGACCTGAAGAGTTGAAGGAGCTAAAGAAGCAACTCGATATTCAAGAAAGAATGGGTCTCATCCGGCCTAGTTCTTCTCCGTGGGGTTGTGGTGCTCTTTTTGTGAAGAAGAAGGATGGAACGGACCGACTTTGTGTTGATTACCGTCCATTGAACAAGAAGACCATCAAGAACAAATACCCACTTCCCAACATCAACGAGCTGTTCGAACAACTCAAAGGTGCCCAACTATTCTCCAAGCTTGATCTCCGTATGGGTTATCATCAGATTCGAATCCGTGAGCAATATATTCCCAAGACGGCTTTCAGGACAAGCTATGGTTCATACGAATACACGGTCATGTCTTTTGGCCTCGTCAACGCTCCTTCGACTTTCTCTCGCATGATGAACTTCATCTTCAATGCCTACACCAATGACTTCGTTTTGGTCTATCTCGACGGCATTCTGGTTTTCTCGAAGAACAAGGAAGATCATGCCAAGCACTTGCGTTTGGTGCTTGATAAGCTGAGGGAACACCAGTTCTACGCCAAGTTCTCCAAGTGCGAATTTTGGCTCGATGAGGTTCTTTATCTTGGTCATATCATCTCTGACAAGGGCATTGCGGTGAATCCTGAGAAGGTGTCTGCAATTGTGAATTGGGAACCTCCTCAGAACGTGAAGCAACTCCGTAGCTTCCTCGGTCTCGCAAGCTATTGCCGAAGATTCGTTGAAAACTTTTCTAAGATCGCGAAGCCTCTCTCAAATCTTCTCCAGAAGCATGTCAAGTACATTTGGTCTCCGGAGTGTGACATTGCTTTTAACACTTTGAAAGAGAAATTGATCACTGCTCCAGTTCTGACTCCGCCTGATGAATCCAAGCCGTACGAGGTCTTTTGTGATGCCTCTCTCCAAGGTCTTGGCGCAGTGTTGATGCAAGAGAAGAAAGTTGTTGCTTATACCTCTCGCCAGTTGAAGCCCAATGAGAAGAACTACCCCACTCATGATCTCGAGTTGGCGGCAGTTGTGCATGCTCTTTTGACTTGGAGACATCTCTTATTGGGAAGAAAAGTGGACATTTTCGCTGATCACAAGAGTCTCAAGTACATCTTCACTCAGCCTAATCTCAACCTCGGGCAAACTCGATGGCTCGAAATGATCCAAGAGTATAATCCGAGTATCGAGTATACTCCAGGCAAGGCCAATGTGATTGCTGACGCATTGAGCAGAAAGGCTTATTGCAACAGTCTTATTCTCAAGCCTTATCAACCCGAGCTTTGTGAAGCTTTCCACAAACTTAACCTGCAAGTTGTTCCTTAAGGTTTCCTCGCCAACCTTCAAGTCTCTCCTACCTTGGAAGACCAGATTCGCCAAGCCCAGTTTCTTGATGCTATGGTGAAAAAGGTGAAGATTGGGATTGCCAAGAGTCAACCCAAGTACAAGTGTTACCGCCTTGATGACAAGGACACTCTCTTCTTCGAGGATCGTATTGTCATGCCCAAAGGTGATCTCCGTAAAGTGATCATGAACGAGGCTCACAATTCTCTCCTCTCCATCCACCCTGGGAGCACGAAGATGTATCAGGACCTTAAGAAGGCTTATTGGTGGACTCGAATGAAGCGCGAGATTGCTCAATTCGTGAATGAGTGTGATGTCTGCAGAAGAGTGAAGGCAGAACACCAAAGGCCAGCTGGTCTCCTCCAACCTCTTGCCATTCCATAATGGAAGTTTGACCACATTGAGATGGACTTCGTGACTGGGTTTCCAAAGTCCAAGCGTGGCAATGATGCTATATTCGTTGTCATCGACAAACTCACTAAAGTGGCTCACTTTCTGCCTATCAAAGAGTCAATCACTGCAGCTCAATTGGCGGAACTCTATACCTCTCGGATTGTGTCTCTGCATGGTATTCCACAAGTGATCTCTTCAGACCATGGCAGCATCTTTACCTCCAAGTTTTGGGATTCTTTTCAAAAGGCCATGGGCACCAACATCCGCTTTAGCACAGCTTTCCATCCTCAAACTAGCAGTCAAGTCGAGCGTGTCAACCAGATTCTTGAAGATATGCTCAGGGCTTGTGTGATCTCCTTCGGCATGAAGTGGGAGGATTGTCTTCCTTATGCTGAATTCTCCTATAACAACAGTTTTCAAGCAAGTTCAGGCAAGGCCCCATTTGAAATTCTGTATGGCAGGAAGTGCCGTACCCCTCTCAACTGGTCTGAAACCGGTGAACGTCAGCTTTTGGGAAACGACTTAATCATAGAGGCAGAGGAAATGTGCAAAGTCATTCGAGATAACCTCAAAGTAGCCCAATCCCGCCAGAAGAGCTACTATGATAGTAAGCACCGTGATTTGGCTTTCGAGATCGGAGATCATGTTTACCTCCATGTTTCTCCTATTAAAGTTACTTGTCGCTTCGGTATCAAAGGGAAGCTTGCCCCTAGATACGTGGGACCTTTCAAGATTGTCAGCAAGAGAGGCGATCTTGCCTATCAACTCGAGCTTCCTTCAAACTTTGCAAATGTTCATGATGTGTTCCATGTCTCTCAGCTCCGAAAGTGCTTCAAGACTCCTGACCGCACCGTCAACTTCGAGGACATTGAGCTCCAAGAATATCTCTCCTATCGTGAGCACCCCGTTGCTATTCTTGAAGAGACTGAACGCAAGACTCGCAACAAGTCAATCAAATTCCTCAAAGTCAAGTGGTCACACCATTCCGACCGTGAAGCTACCTGGGAACGCGAGGATCACCTCCGTTCTGAATACCCGGCGTTCTTTCAGCCCTAGATCTCGGGACGAGATCCTTTCGTAGTGGTGGAGTTTTGTAACACCCCGGATGTAACTTACCCAATTTGTACTCCAACTCTTGCTATTTCCGGCGTTAAGTTATTTTATTTTCTCGGGTTCGGGTTTTTGTCTCCGTGTGTTGCTATCATTGTCATGCATCTCATATCATGTCATCATGTGCATTGCATTTGCATACGTGTTCATGTCATGCATTCGAGCATTTTCCCCGTTGTCCGTTTTGCATTCCAGAGCTTTGTTCTCCTCCGGTGGTCATTTCTACCTTTCTTTCGTGTGTGGGGATTAGACATTTCCGGATAGGACCGAGACTTGCCAAGCGGCCTTGGTTTAATACCTGTAGACCGCCTGTCAAGTTTCGTACCATTTGGACTTCGTTTGATGCTCCAACGGTTAACCGAGGGACCAAAAAGGCCTCGTGTGTGTTGCAGCCCAACACCCCTCCAATTTGGCCCAAAACCCACCTAAACCCTCTCCATCTTCTAGAGCGTTCAATCACGATCGCGTGGACGAAAACCGCACCTCATTTGGACTCTCCTAGCTCCCTCTATGCCTATTTAAAGACCCCCCATTCCAATTCTCGGATCCCCTCCCCGAAACCCTAGAAAATCCTCCTCGCGCCGGCCGGACACGTCCGTCCCCAGCCCGACAGATCGCCGCCGCCGCCCGCAGTTAGTGGCGTGCTGCCACGTGGCCGCCGCCGCCCCGCACCCGCCGTGGCCCGCTCGGCCCGAGCCGGGCCCTCCTCGCCGCAAGCCGGGCCACACCCCGCGCCCGACCTCCGCCGTGCGCCGCCGCCCGTCACCTCATCGCCCCCCCCCCCCCCCCCCCCCCCCCCCCCCCCCCCCCCCCCCCCCCCCCCCCCCCCCCCCCCCCCCCCCCCCCCCCCCCCCCCCCCCCCCCCCCCCCCCCGGCAGCCTCGCCGCCTCTTCTTCGCCGGCGCCGCGCCGCGCTCCGCACCGGCCGGCCGCGCCTTCCCCGCCGCCGCTCCGGCTCCCCGCCGGCCGGATCCGTCGAGATCCGGCCCGGGAGTGCCTCGCCGCCGCCTCCCTGTCAAGCTCCGGCAACCACGAGCTTTCCGGCCAACCTCGATCCGCGTGCCACGGATCTGGATCTGGAGTTGGACGGTTGACTTTTTGCCTGAAACCCTAACTTTTCTTTCCTTGTTCATCGCATCGTAACTCCTCATCCATAGCTCCGTTTTTGGCATATAGCATATCAAAATGTTCATCTCATAGAGCACATGTAACACCCCGGATATGACTTACCCAATTTGTACTCCAACTCTTGTCCTTCCGGCGTTATTTTATTTTATTTTCTCGGGTTCGGGTTTTTGTCTCCGTGTGTTGTTGTCATTGTCATGCATCTCATATCATGTCATCATGTGCATTGCATTTGCATACGTGTTCTTCTCATGCATTCGAGCATTTTCCCCGTTGTCCGTTTTGCATTCCGGCACTTCGTTCTCCTCCGGTGGTCATTTGTACCTTTCTTTCGTGTGTGGGGATTGAACATTTCCGGATTGGACCGAGACTTGCCAAGCGGCCTTGGTTTACTACCGGTAGACCGCCTATCAAGTTTCGTACCATTTGGACTTTGTTTGATACTCCAACGGTTAACCGAGGGAACGAAAAGGCCTCGTGTGTGTTGCAGCCCAACATCCCTCCAATTTGGCCCAAAACCCACCTAAACCCTCTCCATCATCTAGAGTGTTCGATCACGATCGCGTGGCCGAAAACCGCACTCCATTTGGAGCTTCCTAGCTCCCTCTACCTATAAATATGTGTATGCCCCCGAATTTTCGGATCTTCCCCTACCCTAACCCTAGTCTCCGTCCTCCTCCAGCCGCCGGACGTGTCCAACCGGGCCGGACACGTCCGCCCCGCTCCCCCAGCCTCTCTCCTCCCGCCACGTGGCCGCCGGCCGCCTCCCACCGCCGCGGGCCCGCAGGCCCATCCGCGGCAATTCGCCGCGCGCCACCGGGCCGCGCCTCGCCCGCCGCCCGGGCGCGCCTCGCCCGACCCCGCCAAGACGCCGGCGCGCCGCCGCACGCCCGCCGCGCTGCCCTCCGCCCTCTCCGGCCGCCGACGACCGCCAGTGCCCCGCGGCCTCGTACCTCGCCAAGCCCCGCCACCGCACGCCCGTCGCACCGTCCCGAGCCGGCCGCCTCCACCGCCTTCCTCTCCGGCCGGCGAGCCGCCCCGGCAAGTCCCCACCACTCCGGCGAACCCTCCATCTCCGGTGAGCAGGAGCTCAGATCCGGCGAACCTCGAAATCCGCATCGGCCCGATCTGGATCTAGATCTGGGGTTGACCTCTAACCCTAATTTTCAGTCATTTTATGCATATTTCATCATGATATAACTCAGCACCTGTTGCTCCGATTCATGCGTGTAGCATATCAAAATGTTCATCTCAGAGATTACATCATTTCATTCCATTGCATCATTTTCATTTGAGTTCATCTTGATGCCCGAAATTCTGTTAGAAGAGTGCTACTTAAGATAATTGTCAGATCTGCTACTCCATTTAGATATTTGTCATTTTTGCCATGATTATTGTGTGCATGATATGCCCATGAGCTCTACATATGTGTTGTTAAGGGTTTTGCCATCTTTCCAGAGGTGCAACCCAAGTATTTTTGTGATGTGTGTGGTGACCAGCACAAGCTTGCAAAGTGATGCACTTGGTAATGCTGTTTTCAGGGACTTAGCATTTCCACCAAGTCCTTGAGCTATTTATCTCATATAGCCATATGTTCATGTTGTTTCCTAGTGATCCGTGCCTCTTTTGAGGATGATCAGTAAGGATGTTTTGTTAATCTTGTAGTGCTCTATCCATCCATGTCTTTGTTCGCAATTATAGAGCACCATAGCTTGAGTCAATCGAGCTCTACTTTTGCTACTTTGTGAATCCGGATAGATTGTCTACTTGTTAACGATTTTGCCGATGATGTTGTAGTTGATCCACGCATGCTATGCTATTGTTCTTGCCATTTCTAGCTTGCATTTTATGTATTCTTGATGGGTGTATGCTTAGTTTATCATGACTTGCTCCGTAGGGAGTGCATCGAGCTCGTAAAACATGCCTACTTGATATCTGTTTCAGCATGCTCCAGTTTTCACTAAGTCTGTGATCTGATTATGTTTTTGCCATGTTCACATGCTTGCAATTGTATTTTCTGATCCCTTTTGACTCAAGGTCACTAAGGGACTTTTGTTAAGCTCTCTGAGTAGCTCGATTCCATTCTTTACTTTGCCATGTTCAGGTCCTGTAGCATGTAGTTTTGTTGCTCCGAAGAGTGCTACCTGATCTGAAATTCCAGACAAGTGTTAATTTCACTAAGTCTGAAATCTGTTTGCCATATGCATTTTTGCCATGCTTGTTTGAACCTGTTAATGGATGAACTGGCCATATCTCAGTGATAGACTTTTGTTAAGCATCTTGTATGCATCCCTTCCAGGTATTTTGTTGTCATGTTTGGGTGTTGTAGCATGTTCATCTCTTTGCATTTAGATGGCTACTTGCTGTAAATCGCAGACCGGTGTCATATTTGAATTGCTTGCCATTTCCAAACCGTAACTCCGATTCCGGCGTTCTTTATATCGTTTTCAAGAGATTTCATCTCATATTTCCAGTGGCACACTTGGATTCCAAAGTTGAGGCCAGGTTCATGCATCCCTTGTCAAATCTTGCATATGCATCCCGCATCGCATCCCGCATAGCATACCATCCTTGCATCATATTGTTTGATCTTTGCTCGTGGTTGATTGTGTTCCGTTTGCTTGTTTGTCTTGTTTGGGTAGAGCCGGGAGACGAGTTCGCTAACGAGGAGCCCGTTGAGTTTGCTTTCGAGGATCCAATCAACTCTGACCACTTTGCAGGCAAGATGATCATACCCTCGAAATCACTACTATCTTTGCTTTGCTAGATGCTCGCTCTTTTTCTATGCCAATGCTAAGATGCCTACCACTTGCTTTCAAGCCTCCCAAATTGCCATGTCAAACCTCTAACCCACCATGTCCTAGCAAACCGTTGATTGGCTATGTTACCGCTTTGCTCAGCCCCTCTTATAGCGTTGCTAGTTGCAGGTGAAGATTGGAGGCCGTTCCTTGTTGGAACATTTATTTACCTGTTGGTATATCATTATATTATCTTGTTATCTTAATGCATCTATATACTTGGTAAAGGGTGGAAGGCTTGGCCTCTCGCCTAGTGTTTTGTTCCACTCTTGCCGCCCTAGTTTCCGTCATATCGGTGTTATGTTCCTGGATTTTGCGTTCCTTACGCGGTTGGGTTATAATGGGAACCCCTTGATAGTTCGCCCTGATTAAAGCTTTTCCAGCAATGCCCAACCTTGGTTTTACCATTTGCCACCTAGCCTCTTTTTCCCTTGGGTTTCCGGAGCCCGAGGGTCATCTTATTTTAACCCCCCCCCCCGGGCCAGTGCTCCTCTGAGTGTCGGTCCAAATAGAGCCACTTGTAGCGCCACCTCGGGGCAACTCGAGGGTTGGTTTTAGTTGTACGTAGTGTTCATCTGAGTGTGCCCTGAGAACGAGATATGTGCAGCTCCTATCGGGATTTGTTGGCACATTCGGGCGGTGTTGCTGGTCTTGTTTTAACCTGTCGAAGTGTCTTGAAGAACCGAGGTACCGAGTCTGATTGGAACGTCTCGGGAGGAGGTCTATTCCTTCGTTGACCGTGAGAGCTTGTCATGGGCTAAGTTGGGACTCCCCTACAGGGATTTGAACTTTCGAAAGTCGTGCCCGCGGTTATGGGCAGATGGGAATTTATTAATGTCTGGTTGTAGATAACTTGAACCTTAACTTAATTAAAATGAATCGACTGAGTGTGTTACCGTGATGGCCTCTTCTCGGCAGAGTCCGGGAAGTGGACACAGTGTTGGAGTAATGCTTGCCGCAGGTTGCCCTCTTTAGTTACTCGTTCGCGCTTTGCATCCTCTTCTTGCTCTCTTTTGCGAACAGGATAGCCACCATATATGCTAGTCGCTTGCTGCAGCTCCACATATTTACCTTGCCATACCTATAAGCTTAAATAGTCTTGATCGCGAGGGTGCGAGATTGCTGAGTCCCTGTGGCTCATAGATTACTATTACACCAGATGCAGGGCCTGACGATTCCGCTCCAGGTGACGCGCTCGAGCTCAAGTGGGAGTTCGACGAGGACTCTCAACGATACTATGTTTCTTTTCCTAATGATCAGTAGTGGTGCCTAGTTGGGGGTCATCGGGACCGTGTCGCATATTGGGTTATCTTTTATTTTGGCGCCATGGTCGGGCCATGAGTGTTTGGATGTTGTAATGTTATTTATGTACTTGATTGACGTGGCGAGTGTAAGCCAACTATGTTATCTCCCCTTTTATTATCTATATTACATGGGATGTCTTGCGACATATGCCTTCAATGCGATTATGTCTCTAAGTCGTGCCTCGACACGTGGGAGCTATAGTCGCATCGAGGGTGTTACAAGTTGGTAATCAGAGCCTTCCCCGACCTTAGGAGCCCCATTGCTTGATCGTTTTAGCAGCCGAGTTGTGTCTAGAAAAATGTTTTGAGTCATTTAGGAATTATATATCGGAGAGTTTAGGAATTCTTTTTACTTCCCAGTCTCCTCATCGCTCTGGTAAGGCATCCTGACGTAGAGTTTTGACTCTTCTCTTCTCAAATTTCACTAAAAAAATTTAGGATCACGCGGGTATCTTGGAATCGTTCTGATGGTTTTATGATGAGAACATTGTCTTGGTGCCTCCTGTCAGGGGTTTTGTGGAAGTGTCCCGGGGAGTTGAGCTCTGAGGTGTTGTCGTCATAATTTTATCGTTGCAATTCTGGAATACCTGAGTTTAGTACGCCGACATCGAAAATCTCTTTTATGCAGTTCGTTGGTGAGATAACCTCGACGCCACCCAGTACTGGGGCGGGAGTTCGGGAGTATCGCCATAACTTGTATAACGGATGCTTTTCGAAGGTTGAGGTAGATGGTTTCCGAAGTTTTTCTCGGTTATGTGTTGAAGGATGGATACAGCTGGATGTAGGATTTGCTAGATTTGGGTGAGATATTATGCTTCCCCTGTATCCCCAACACCTGATTGCATAACCGGAAAGGTTCGGGAGTTTCATAGGTGGGAATTCTTGTAGCTCTAGTTCTTCTTCCACGGATATTTGGTTTGAGATTGGGATTTCTTACCGAGTATTCGTTCTTGATCCGTACCTTGTTGATTTATTTCTCTACCTAAATTCTAAGTGGCTTCTCAATTTATGGATATGTGACCATTTCAAGAGGAATGCATTCGTTCATTTTTTTTGGATGTGAATACTATATGTTGCAATTTTCATTCTGTTGGATTCAGTTTCAATATTTGTCTATCAATGTGCTAATGGATGTCAACCTCTTCAGGATGGCTCCTCCAACACGCACGACTCCGAATCCTGATCCGCCACCACCTCCACCTCCTCCGGAGGCATGGCAAGCTGTGATGGCTGCAACCAATGCAAACACACAGTTGATCATGCAAATTCTTCAAGAGCGTAATCAAGGCAACCAAGGGAACCAAGGCAACAATCAGAATCACTTTGCTACACTCAACCAGTTCCTTGCTAACGGGCCAAAGACTTTTCAGCAATTGTGTTGAGGCAACCGATGCTGACGATTGGCTTGTGGATCTGTGCAAGCATTTCGAGTGCAGTAATGTCAGGCCTGAGGACTTTGTCAAGTTCGCTTCCTTCCAACTCAAAGACAAGCTGCAGAAGGTTCTAGCAGTACAAGGATTCCCAGAGGTGGACATGTTATCACTTGGGATGATTTTCGTCAAGATTTTAGAGCTACCATATCCCTCAGAGCATGGTTGAAAGCAAGCGTGAGGAATTCCGCAACTGAAGCAAGGCTCTTTGTCTGTCTATATCCTCAGAAGCTCGCCGCTTTGCCAAGCAGGACGTACCTGATGAGAAGAGCATGATATACCAGTTCAGGGGTGGTCTCAGAGAAGAAATTCAGCTCGCTCTTGTTCTCTTTGAGCCCTTGAGGTACGATGAGTTCTACAATGGCACTGAAGCAAGAGGCTGCTCAGTTGAGGTGTGATGCTTCCAAGAAGCGAGTCAGAGATGTTACTCCTTCTTCCTCTACTCAAGTGGCCAAGCAGCAGAAGTATTGGCTTCCTCCTCCTCCGTTCCGTCAGCCGTATCAGCAGAAGAGCAAAGGTGGCAGTGGTTCTTCCCACCCACCCAACCCTGGCTTTCAGAACAAGACTTCGTCTCAAGCTCCAAGATCGAGTGCTCCGTATCACCGTCCGCTTTCAGAGGTCACGTGCAACAAGTGCCAACAGAAGGGTCACTATGCCAACAAGTGTTTCAACCAGAGGCGTCTTCCTCCTCCTCCTCCTGTCAGATCGGCAAGTACAGCTGTGGTCAAGCATAACCCCAAGCACGCCAAGGTCAATCTACTAAATGCAGCTCAGGCAGAGGACTCACCAGATGTGATCATGGGTGACCTTCCTGTTAACGATGTTCCTGCAAAAGTTCTTTTTGACACTGGTGCATCACTTTCTTTTATTTCAACTCCATTTGTGGCCAAGCATGATTTTGTGACCGAAAGGATTCTGTTCCATTGAAGATTGTGTCTTCGGGCAAGCAAATGACTTCTAACAATTTGTGTTCTGGATGTCTCTATCACGTTGGGCGATTACAAGTTTCTCTCTTCTCCGGTGGTTCTTTGCAACTCGGATATTGATCTTATTCTCGGAATGGATTGGCTTACTAAGCACAAGGAATATCTTGATTGTGCAGCCAGGCAGATTCAATTGACTCATTCGTCTGAGGATGTAATTGTGTTTGCTGCTCGTGATGATATAATCCGTCTATTTTCTCTCAATGAGAAGGGTGGAACTCGATGCCATCTCGCAAATTCCAGTCGTTTGCGAATATCAAGACGTCTTTCCAGAAGAGCTTCCAGGAATGCCTCCGCACCGGCCAGTTGAATTCGTTATTGATCTTGAGCCTGGCACGGAACCTGTGTGCAAGCGTCCTTACAAGCTCGGACTGAAGAGTTGAAGGAGCTGAAGAAGCAACTCGATATTCAAGAAGAATGGGTCTCATCCGGCCTAGTTCTTCTCCGTGGGGTTGTGGTGTTCTTTTTGTGAAGAAGAAGGATGGAACGGACCGACTTTGTGTTGATTACCGTCCAGTGATTACAAGAAGACCATCAAGAACAAATACCCACTTCCCAACATCAATGAGCTGTTCGAACAACTCAAAGGTGCCCAAGTATTCTCCAAGCTTGATCTCCGTATGGGTTATCATCAGATTCGAATCCGTGAGCAAGATATTCCCAAGACGGCTTTCAGGACAAGCTATGGTTCATACGAATACACTGTCATGTCTTTTGGCCTCGTCAACGCTCCTCCGACTTTCTCTCGCATGATGAACTTCATCTTCAACGCCTACACCAATGACTTCGTTTTGGTCTATCTCGACGACATTCTGGTTTTCTCGAAGAACAAGGAAGATCATGCCAAGCACTTGCGTTTGGTACTCGATAAGTTGAGGGAACACAGTTCTACGCCAAGTTCTCCAAGTGCGAATTTTGGCTCGATGAGGTTCTTTATCTTGGTCATATCATCTCTGCCAAGGGCATTGCCGTGAATCCTGAGAAGGTGTCTGCAATTGTGAATTGGGAACCTCCTCAGAACGTGAAGCAACTCCGTAGCTTCCTCGGTCTCGCAAGCTATTGTCGAAGATTCATTGAAAACTTTTCTAAGATCGCGAAGCCTCTCTCAAATCTTCTCCAGAAGCACGTCAAGTACGTTTGGTCTCTGGAGTGTGACATTGCTTTCAACACTTTGAAAGAGAAATTGATCACTGCTCCAGTTCTGACTCCGCCTGATGAATCCAAGCCGTACGAGGTCTTTTGTGATGCCTCTCTCCAAGGTCTTGGCGCAGTGTTGATGCAAGAGAAGAAAGTTGTTGCTTATACCTCTCGCCAGTTGAAGCCCAATGAGAAGAACTACCCCACTCATGATCTCGAGTTGGCGGCAGTTGTGCATGCTCTTTTGACTTGGAGACATCTCTTATTGGGAAGAAAAGTGGACATCTTCACTGATCACAAGAGTCTCAAGTACATCTTCACTCAGCCTAATCTCAACCTCAGGCAAACTCGATGGGTCGAAATGATTCAAGAGTATAATCCGAGTATCGAGTATACTCCAGGCAAGGCCAATGTGATTGCTGACGCATTGAGCAGAAAGGCTATTGCAACAGTCTGATTCTCAAGCCTTATCAACCCGAGCTTTGTGAAGCTTTCGCAAACTTAATCTGCAAGTTGTTCCTCAAGGTTTCCTCGCCAACCTTCAAGTCTCTCCTACCTTGGAAGACCAGATTCGCCAAGCCCAGCTTCTTGATGCTATGGTGAAAAAGGTGAAGATTGGGATTGCCAAGAGTCAACCCAAGTACAAGTGCTACCGCCTTGATGACAAGGATACTCTCTTTCGAGGATCGTATTGTCGTGCCCAAAGGTGACCTTCGTAAAGTGATCATGAATGAGGCTCACAATTCTCTCCTCTCCATCCACCCTGGGAGTACGAAGATGTATCAGGACCTCAAGCAGGCTTATTGGTGGACTCGAATGAAGCGCGAGATTGCTCAGTTCGTGAATGAGTGTGATGTCTGCAGAAGAGTGAAGGCAGAACACCAAAGGCCAGCTGGTCTCCTCCAACCTCTTGCCATTCCAAAATGGAAGTTTGACCACATTGAAATGGACTTCGTGAATGGGTTTTTCCAAAGTCAAGCGTGGCAATGATGCTATATTCGTTGTCATCGACAACTCACCATAAAGTGGCTCACTTTCTGCCTATCAAAGAGTCAATCACTGCAACTCAATGGCGGAACTTCTATACCTCTCGAATTGGTCTCTCTGCACGGTATTCCACAAGTGATCTCTTCAGACGGTGGCAGCATCTTTACCTCCAAGTTTTGGGATTCTTTTCAAGAAGGCATGGGCACAACATCCGCTTCAGCACAGCTTTCCATCCTCAAACTAGCGGTCAAGTCGAGCGTGTCAACCAGATTCTTGAAGATATGCTCAGGGCTTGTGTGATCTCCTTCGGCATGAAGTGGGAGGATTGCCTTCCATATGCTGAATTCTCCTACAACAACAGTTTTCAAGCAAGTTCGGGCAAGGCCCCATTTGAAATTCTGTATGGCAGGAAGTGCCGTACCCCTCTCAACTGGTCCGAAACCGGCGAACGTGACCTTTTGGGTAATGACTTAATCACAGAGGCAGAGGAAATGTGCAAAGTCATCGAGATAACCTCAAAGCAGCCCAATCCCGCCAGAAGAGCTACTATGATAGTAAGCACCGTGATTTGGCTTTCGAGATCGGAGATCATGTTTACCTCCGCGTCTCTCCTATGAAAGGTACTCGTCGCTTCGGTATCAAAGGGAAGCTTGCCCCTAGATACGTGGGACCTTTCAAGATTGTCAGCAAGAGAGGCGATCTCGCCTATCAACTCGAGCTTCCTTCAAACTTTGCAAATGTTCATGATGTGTTCCATGTCTCTCAGCTCCGAAAGTGCTTCAAGACTCCTGACCGCACCGTCAACTTCGAGGACATTGAGCTCCAAGAAGATCTCTCTATCGTGAGCACCCGTTGCTATTCTTGAAGAGACTGAACGCAAGACTCGCAACAAGTCAATCAAATTCCTCAAAGTCAAGTGGTCACACCATTCCGACCGTGAAGCTACCTGGGAACGCGAGGATCACCTCCGTTCTGAGTACCCGGCGTTCTTTCAGTCCTAGATCTCGGGACGAGATCCTTTCGTAGTGGTGGAGTGTTGTAACACCCCGGATATGACTTACCCAATTTGTACTCCAACTCTTGCTCGTTTCCGGCGTTAAGTTATTTATTTATTTCTCTCGGGTTCGGGTTTTGTCTCCGTGTGTTGTTGTCATTGTCATGCATCTCATATCATGTCATCATGTGCATTGCATTTGCATACGTGTTCTCTCATGCATTCGAGCATTTTCCCCGTTGTCCGTTTTGCATTCCGGCGCTTCGTTCTCCTCCGGTGGTCATTTCTACCTTTCTTTCGTGTGTGGGGATTAAACATTTCCGGATTGGACCGAGACTTGCCAAGCGGCCTTGGTTTACTACCGGTAGACCGCCTGTCAAGTTTCGTACCATTTGGACTTCGTTTGATACTCCAACGGTTAACCGAGGGACCGAAAAGGCCTCGTGTGTGTTGCAGCCCAACACCCTCCAATTTGGCCCAAAACCCACCAACCCTCTCCATCATCTAGAGCGTTCGATCACGATCGCGTGGCCGAAAACCGCACTCCATTTGGAGCTTCCTAGCTCCTCTACCTATAAATATGTGTCTCCCCCCGAATTTTCGGATCTTCCCCTACCCTAACCCTAGTCTCCGTCCTCCTCCAGCCGCCGGACGTGTCCAACCGGGCCGGACACGTCCGCACACGTCCGCCCCGCTCCCCCAGCCTCTCTCCTCCTACCACGTGGCCGTCGGCCGCCTCCCACTGCTGCGGGCCCGCAGGCCCATCCGCGGCCCTCCGCCGCGCGCCACCAGGTCGCGCCTCCCGCACCTCGCCCGCCGCCCGGGCGCGCCTCGCCTGACCCCGCCAGGACGCCGGCACGCCGCCGCACGCCCGCCACGCCGCCCTCCGCCCTCTCCGGCCGCCGACGACCGCCAGTGCCCCGCGGCCTCGCACCTCGCCAACCCCCGCCGTCGCACGCCCGCCGCACCGTCCCGAGCCGGCCACCTCCACCGCCTTCCTCTCCGGCCAGCGAGCCGCCCCGGCAAGTCCCCACCACTCCGGCGAACCCTCCATCTCCGGCGAGCAGGAGCTCAGATCCGGTGAACCTCGAAATCCGCGTCGGCCCGATCTGGATCTAGATCTGGGGTTGACCTCTAACCCTAATTTTCAGTCATTTTATGCATATTTCATCATGATATAACTCAGCACCTGTTGATCCGATTCATGCGTGTAGCATATCAAAATGTTCGTCTCAGAGAGTACATCATTTCATTCCATTGCATCATTTTCATTTGAGTTCATCTTGATGCCCGAAATGCTGTTAGAAGAGTGCTACTTGAGATAATTGTCAGATCTGCTACTCCATTTAGATATTTGTCATTTTTGCCATGATTATTGTGTGCATGATATGCCCATGAGCTCTACATATGTTTTGTTAAGGGTTTTGCCATCTTTCCAGAGGTGCAACCCATGTATTTTTGTGATGTGTGTGGTGACTAGCACAAGCTTGCAAAGTGAGGCACTTGGTAATGCTGTTTTCAGGGACTTAGCATTTCCACCAAGTCCTTGAGCTATTTATCTCATATAGCCATATGTTCATGTTGTTTCCTAGTGATCCGTGCCTCTTTTGAGGATGGTCAGTAAGGATGTTTTGTTAATCTTGTAGTGCTCTATCCATACATGTCTTTGTTTGCAATTATGGAGCACCATAGCTTGAGTCAATCGAGCTCTACTTTTGCTACTTTGTGAATCTGGACAGATTGTCTACTTGTTAGCGATTTTGCCGATGATGTTGTAGTTGATCCATGCATGCTATGCTATTGTTCTTGCCATGTCTAGCTTGAATTTTATGTATGTATGCTTAGTTTATCATGACTTGCTCCGTATGGAGTGCATCGAGCTCGTAAACATGCCTACTTGATATCTGTTTCAGCATGCTCCAGTTTTCACCAAGTCTGTGATCTGATTATGTTTTTGCCATGTTTACATGCTTGCAATTGTATTTTCTGATCCCTTTTGGCTCAAGGTCACTAAGGGACTTTTGTTAAGATCTTTGAGTAGCTCGATTCCATGCTTTACTTTTCCATGTTCAGGTCCTGTAGCATGTAGTTTTGTTGCTCCGAAGAGTGCTGCCTGATCTGAAATTCCAGACAAGTGTTAATTTCACTAAGTCTGAAATCTGTTTGCCATATGCATTTTTGCCATGCTTGTTTGAACCTGTTAATGGATGAATTGGCCGTAGCTCAGTGCTAGACTTTTGTTAAGCATCTTTTATGCATCCCTTACATGTATTTTATTGTCATGTTTGGGTGCTGTAGCATGTTCATCTCTTTGCATTTAGATGGCTACTTGCTGTAAATCACAGACCGGTGTCATATTTGAATTGCTTGCCATTTCCAAACCGTAACTCTGATTCCGGCGTTCTTTATATCGTTTTCAAGCGATTTCATCTCATATTTCAAGTGGCACACTAGGATTCCCATGTTGAGGCCAGGTTTATGCATCCCTTGTCAAATCTTGCATATGCATCCCGCATCGCATCCCGCATAGCATACCATCCTTGCATCATATTGTTTGATCTTTGCCCGTGGTTGATTGTGTTCCATTTGCTTGTTTGTCTTGTTTGGGTAGATCCAAGAGACGAGTTCGCTAACGAGGAGCCCGTTGAGTTTACTTTCGAGGATCCAGTCAACTCTGACCACTTTGCAGGCAAGATGATCATACCCTCGAAATCACTACTATCTTTGCTTTGCTAGATGCTCGCTCTTTTGCTATGCCAATGCTACGATGCCTACCACTTGCTTTCAGGCCTCCCAAATTTCCATGTCAAACCTCTAACCCACCATGTCCTAGCAAACCGTTGATTGGCTATGTTACCGCTTTGCTCAGCCCCTCTTATAGCGTTGCTAGTTGCAGGTGAAGATTGGAGGCCGTTCCTTGTTGAAACATTTATTTACCTGTTGGGATATCATTATATTATCTTGTTATCTTAATGCATCTATATACTTGGTAAAGGGTGGAAGGCTTGGCCTCTCGCCTAGTGTTTTGTTCCACTCTTGCCGCCCTAGTTTCCGTCATATCGGTGTTATGTTCCCGGATTTTGCGTTCCTTACGCGGTTGGGTTATAATGGGAACCCCTTGATAGTTCGCCTTGATTAAAGCTTTTCCAGCAATGCCCAACCTTGGTTTTACCATTTTCCACCTAGCCTCTTTTTCCCTTGGGTTTCCGGAGCCCGAGGGTCATCTTATTTTAACCCCCCCCCCCCGGGCCAGTGCTCCTCTGAGTGTTGGTCCACCTGTCAGCTGCCGGTGGCCACCAGGGGAAACTCTGGGCTGGCCTACCCATACCTAAGACAATCTAAGTGTGCCCTGAGAAAGAGATATGTGCAGCTCCTATCAGGATTTGTCAGCACATTCGGGCGGTGTTGCTGGATTTGTTTTAACCTGTCGAAGTGTCTTGAAGAACCGAGGTACCGAGTCTGACCGGAACGTCTCGGGAGGAGGTCTATTCCTTCGTTGACCATGAGAGCTTGTCATGGGCTAAGTTGGGACTCCCCTGCAGGGATTTGAACTTTTGAAAGCCGTGCCCGCGGTTATGGGCAGATGGGAATTTGTTAATGTCCAGTTGTAGATAACTTGAACCTTAACTTTATTAAAATGAATCAACTGAGTGTGTTACCGTGATGGCCTCTTCTCGGCGGAGTCCGAGAAGTGGACACGGTGTTGGAGTAATGCTTGCGCAGGTTGCCCTCTAGTTTCTAGCTCGCGCTTTGCATCCTCTTGTTGCTCTCTTCTGCGAACAGGATAGCCATCATATATGCTAGTCGCTTGCTGCAGCTCCACATATATTTTTAGCTTGCCTTACCTATAAGCTTAAATAGTCTTGATCGCGAGGGTGCGAGATTGTTGAGTCCTTGTGGCTCACAGATTACTATTACACCAGATGCAGGGCCTGACGATTCCGCTCCAGGTGACGCACTTGAGCTCAAGTGGGAGTTCGACGAAGACTCTCAACGATACTATGTTTCTTTTCCTGATGATCAGTAGTGGTGCCCAGTTGGGGTGATCGGGACCGTGTCGCATGTTGGGTTATCTTTTATTTTGGCGCCGTAGTCGGGCCATGAGTGTTTGTATGTTGTAATGTTATTTATGTACTTGATTGACGTGGCGAGTGTAAGCCAACTATGTTATCTCCCCTTTTATTATCTATATTACATGGGATGTTGTGAAGATTGCCTAACTTGCGACATACGCCTTCAATGCGATTATGCCTCTAAGTCGTGCCTCGACACGTGGGAGATATAGTCGCATCGAGGGTGTTACATTACTGCACTGGGTTCAATTTGTGATGTTTGCAAGTCAAACTAATTTCCATATGGGCAGCAAAATGAAAAAAATGCAATCTAGACTTTCCACTGATCATACCAGAGATAAGCTGAAAACGCAATGAAAAGAACTGGTTGGCTTATTACATGGAGCTTATATTCACAGGTGCTTATTTTCTTAGGATAACTCTAATAACTGTCCCTAAGAAACTTGGCTAATAGAACTGGCATACAAATAACATGTCAGATGATTGCAATGGAGGAGTGACGTACCATAGCACACTGTATAGGCTCACCGCTGCCTCTCCTTTTTTGTGATGTTCCATGAAATTGCCACATACATCTTATACTTTTTCATTGTGTAACCCTATATGCAAGTTGACACGGCTAATTTCAGACATCTCTACATGATACTACATTGCATATCCCTTGCGCATATTTAAACAACCAATTAACGATTGTGTGCGTACCATAAACTAGCCATGACTCTGTATGCTGGACTAGCAGGCACTCTAAGGGAGTCTAATGTAGTGCACTGGAATTCCTACATGCCCTACGATTTTGTGTAATGTACTGCCCCTGTTCCTAAATATATGTCTTTGTGGAGATTCCAGTATGGACCACATACAGATGTATATAGATGCATTTTCGAGTGTAGATTCACTCATTTTGCTCCGTATGTAGCCTATAGTGGAATCTCTAGAAAGACTTATATTTAGGAACGGAGGTACGAGGTAGTATCATGTATGACATCTACATATCTAATTTAGCAGCCAGTAGTAGAAATCATTGTCTGCACAAAGGGATTACTGGTCAAAAATCCTAGCAAAGCACGCTGGCAGGCACAGAACAATACAAGAGAGAGAGACGCGCTTACAAGATCATAGCAATGCCTCAGTCCAGGATCTTGGTTGGCCAAGCTGTTAGATCCAGAAGAAACATCGTCCTTGTAGTTTTTTCCAGCTGCATAACAGGAAACAGCGACCAGTTAGTATATTTGAAGTACATCGGGCAGGTGATGCTGGATGGGTTTAAAGGTGACAATTATCAAGGCCGTGGCGGGTGCTTGGCATCTCTCCAGACGGTGGGAATCAGGTTAGAAACGTCGAGGGTGATGACTCTGCGCAGGCTGTCGGGGTCCGGTAAGGAGATCTAGAACCGTCGAGTAGGGTGTTTGTGGAGCGGCTCCGGTAGGGTGGACTACGGTGTGGGCGAAGCGGATCTGTGGCCGTGGACGAGGGCGTAGGTGAAGCTGCTCCGGTGGTTGGGTTAAGGATGGTGTCGACGACGCGGATCTGCGACCGTGGACGGGGCGTCAGAAGCTGCTCCGGTCGTTGGGTTAAGGATGGTGTCGACGATGCGGATCTACGGCCGTGGACGGGGCGTCAGAAGCTGCTCCGGTGGTTGGGTTAAGGGTTGTGTCGACGATGCGGATCTGCGGCCATGGACGGGGCATCAGAAGTTGCTCCGGTAGGTTGGATGAGGGTGCGAGGAAGCGGATCTGAGGCCGTGGACTTGTGAGTTGGGAAAGCGGCCCCAGTAGGGTTGAGAATGGTATAGGCGAAGCTACTCCGGTAGGGTTGACGATGGTGTCGGCGAAGCGGCTCCGGTAGGGTTGAGGAAGGTGTCGGCGAAGTGGCTCCGGTAGGGTTGAGGAAGGTGTCGGCGAAGAGGATCAGAGGCCGTCGACGGGGGCGTCGGTGGGGCGGCTCCGGGGGGTGTGGACGAAGCGTCTCCGGTGGGGAGTACGAATGAGCCGCTGCAGATGCGCGACGATTGAGGAGAGTACCGGCGAAGCAGATTTGGCACTGTGGACAAGGCCGACACTGAATGGGCTGTGGTACAGTGGTGGATGAGCAGTCTACTTGTTTCTAGGGGAGGTGGGAGGGGTAGATGCGGCCGCAGAAGCAGATCCAGCGAGGTGGACGCCGCTGGCAGTGAATGGGCTATGGTACGCCGATGGATGAGCAGTCTAGGGTTTCGAGAGGGGAGGGGAGAAAGGGCAATGAAGTACGGATGGCGTGATGTAAGATGCTCTGGTGTTGTGCAGTTAGTCGTTTTTGCGGGAGGGGGAGAGGAAATGGGGGTGCCGTGTAGTGGGGGAACCGGAAGTTACCAAAGCAGCCCCGACCTATCATGTAGATGAGGGCGGTATTGTAACTGTTGGTCTCCGTGCACCAAGGACAAAAGGGGGATTTCGCATGCTAAAGACTAAGGTGGCGGAAAGTTTAGAAGGAGGCGGGAGATTTTGCCGCCCGCGGGATCGTTCATATCCAGTTTCAACTAATTTTGGACCGTGCTAGCGGGGAGGTCATGCTAGACTGTGTACATGGGGCACGCGTCAGCAGTTAATAACTGGTGTGAAGTCCACCCCAGAAAAAAAGACAATAACTCGGGATGATGCGCCGATAACTTGGACGTTCACACGGGCGCGACCAATCGTACGGGTGTAGTGGCGCGTTCACAAAAAAGGGATCAAATGCTCAGCCTATGTATTTCTCGTGTAAATAGATAATTTAGTGCCATTGGTTATTTACTTTAAACATAATGCATTGACGTGTTATTGTAGAGGCGCACAAAAAGAAATGGATATTGTAGTCAGCTACTTAAAAGTGATACCTCATATGATTACATAGCCTCCATTTCATAAATTGCGTACCCGTTGAATTCATATATGAATATTACATATATTACTTCAAAATAGGAACTTAAATCATCCAAGACTAATGAATTTGAATGCAAGAGTAACAATGGTGCATGTACATGATAGCTACATTGGTTGTTTGAAGAAACATCACTGTAACTTTGGCATGCACAACTGAAAAGGTTTATTTAAATAGAAAAAAATGTGATATGTGAGTGTCCAATCTTTATAGCATTGAATCGATATTGTACCTTTGGCCACGATATGAAGTAGATATTGACTTATGTTCAAGCGATGCACGTCCACGGTCGCTAGATAGTGATACGTGAATAAATTGTGCAATCTCTCTCACACGCATACATATCTCATTTCCCTATGGGCATCGGAATCACACACGCGCACTTCTTGTATTTCTCTCCCTCCGTCGGGGTTAAATTCGTCTTTCTACCCCGTCCTACAAGTCTCTCACACAGAAACACACACGCTCTCTATGTCTAACACGCTCACCCCTTTAATTCCGCCCACCCACAACCACTAATGTCTCAAAGTATAATAATGCCTCTCACACATATGCTATCTACCTATCCCTTAATATAGCTAGATATGTGTCACACAAACTCCTTCTCCCTACTAGCAAGATGCCCATGCGTTGCACGGAACATCAAGATGCATTTGTATGAGAAGTTTCTCTTGTGGGAGAAAAGGATGAACAAGGGAATGCCTTATTTGCAAATGTGGAGAGGTGTGTGGGTATCTTTTTGCAAAATTTCCATAGTTTCCTTCCTGTCCATCGGATATAAATCGGATGGCCTATATTGCAGGATGGCAGGAACACCATCATCACCAACTCTATTTTTTTATAAGAGTAGAGATATGTGAGTGTCACTACCCCCCCCCCCCACACACACACACTTCCCAACACCGAAGGAGTAGGGTGACACCTCGATCTTGATATTAATCTATCGACTGGCTTCTCTCTCAAACATACACACACACACTACCCGGCACCGAAGGAGTAGGGTGGCACGTCGATCTTGATAATAATCTATCTACTCCTCTTTCAAACACACACACACACACGCGCGCGCGCGCGCTAGTTGTGCCTCTGTGCCTACCGTGCACACTCTCGATACGTCTTTCTCTCCCCCCCCAACAATGACAGCAGAAGGGTGACAACGCGATCTGATCATAATCTGTCAATTGGTTTCTCTCTCAAACATTGTGTCTCGGTGCCTCGCTCGGTAGCCCCCTCGATATGTAGACTTCTCGCGTGCGCACAGCTGTAGTGACGATGACGCTGAACCCAGTGTGCCTTGTTTTTACCGGCCTCATGTGATAGTTTTCACCCTGTTTTCTGTTAATTAACAAGTAAACCTTTTCTTTGTTACTACTAGTGAATCTGAAATCATTCGGGGCAGACATAAAATATATCACTTCAACCCAATTATCGCATCAACTATTTTAAAAGAAATTAGCTAGCTGCCCGTGCATTGCACAGAACATCAAGATGCATTTGTATGAGTAGTTTATCTTGTGAGAGAAAAGGTTGAACGAGGGAAGGCCTTATTTTTGAACGTGGAGAGACGTGTGGGTATATTTTTGCAAAATTGCCATAGTTTCTTTCCTATCCGTTAGATATAAATCCGGCGGCCTATATTGCAGGATGGCACGCACACCATCATCACCAACTCTGTTTTCTACTCCCACCGTCCGAAAATACTTGTCATCAAAATGGATAAAAAGAGATGTATCTGTTCTTGTGCAACGAACTGACCACTGCATGTCATGTTAGATCGTCTCAAGTCATTAAAAGCATACAAGCCCCACATCTCTTCTTGGTTGATTCCTCTATTTATGTCAAAAATAAGAAACAACGTGAGAGTTAATGCACCACACCTATGTGTTTACTATTTGGTTTTCGTAAGATGACTTAATACTCACCTAGGCGGAGTTAGTATTCAATTTGACAGCGGGCGACGCAGTTCCCGATACGGCTTTAATGCGGACGAGGGAGGGAGTAGTGGTTCCCGATATGTTGAACGGCCAATGCATCCTCCTTCAATTAATGCATGAGGGAAATAATGGGAGGAGGTCTGGGAAAAGAGGCTGCACGATGTGAATGCAACGCAGTTTGCCCTCATTGCCCTCATATAAAGGCGCCCCTCCATTCCAATGCATCTACCACATCGTACGCACCTAAGCATTTGCGTAAGCACCTACACTAAGCACAAAAGAGCTCACTCCAGACCCATGGCGGCGATGCGCGTGAGCGGCCAGCGGCTACGCCAGATGGTCCACGACACCGGCCTGCGGCATGGCGCCAAGGATCGTCGCTAGACGGTGTTGGAGACCGGCTGGTGGATGGCCGCCGTCGACGCCAACTATGACTCTTAGTTGGACCAGATGATCGTTGCCACCAGCAACAAGTTCACCGTCCTCAAGAAGCTTGTGGACGACATCGCCGTACTCCTCCAGCCCGCGCGCCCGGGCTCCTCATTGCCTGCCACCCTAATCGGCCTCCATGGCCAGAACCTCTTTCAAGCACTGGTGGCCCTGCGACTGCCTGCCGACGCCACGAAGAATGTCCACCTGGAGGTCGCGCTCACCGCGAGGCACCTCGCCCTGCAAGAATTCATCGACCTACACATCCACGTGTACGAGCAAATCGTGTACATAGGTATCTACAAGGCCAGTGAGGACGCTACGACGTTGGCCTTCCTCAACCGGCTGGAAGCCTTGGATGCCTTTGCTGAGAAGCACCTCGACCTCGCCACAAAAGCCGCCGCTCCTTAGCCGCCGGTCGGTGGTCCGGCGCACTAAGTTGAGGAGGAGGAGGTCGTACATTCGTGGATCCATCTTTCTTTTTGCCTACTGTAACCACCACTGCGATCGCATCATCGTGGCCTTAATTCTTATTGTGCTGTTGCATTCTCGTTCCAGTCAATACCGACATGTGCGATCCCTTTGCTTAATTATATGCATCACTGTAACTAGTACTCCATCCATCAATTTATAAGTTGTGCTTACCTTTTCCATCAACTTTGTGCAACACGCGGGCATCTTGATAGAAACACTAGAATATTTCTATATAATCCGTATGTGATAGTCCATTTGAAATCTCAAAAAAGACAAATATTTAGGTACGGAGGGAGTAATATATTAGGAGTATATCAAAACAATAGTGATTTATTTCAAGTTTGTGAACAAATACTACTATTCTACTACTTTGGATCCATCGCAACGCACGGGCACATTGCTGGTAAAAGGAAAAGGCCTGCCGCGTTCGCGTCGCACCCCCACACGCCCGGGAATCGGGAGTACAACACGGCCCATCTGGCACGGCACATAGCTTAGGGAAGGCGTGTTGCCTAGCATTTTCACTTTCATGTGGGACCGCCGTTGAGCAAACTGACACCGGCCCGCCGCTGGGTTGGAAAACAGAAACGAGGGGAATATCTAGTTGTAGCACGGAAGCCAAGAAATTTGGTGTCAGACGGGGCTCGTTGATAGAGTAGGAGCATTCCGTACTAGTACTACTCCTACTAGTACCAAGTTTGCACTCCTAATACATATTACTAGTATTACCACTATACAACTAGTAGGTACGTGCACGGCACAACATCGTAGGAACAAAAAACAGGAAGATCTTGTTTTGGGTGATTTATCTTTTTTTTCAATCAACGTAGTATGAATAATATGATGTGGGGGGCACCCATGAAGCTTATGTGGCTTGGTCGCATGGCTACGGAAGGTTAGAGAAAAATAAATAGATAATGTGTTTAGAGTGCACTCCACTAAATAGATATACTTTGGATCCATTGCAACGGACCGGCACATCTATATCTATACCCCCTATATAGTGTGTGAAAAACTCTGAAAGTTGGTCGTTGGATGAAGCCAATCCGACGGTACATAGATGGCAAATCCGAGCACTACTGGCTGTTGGATATCATCCACCAGATTCTGCCACATGTATAATCTAGAAGACTCCATGGTTGAACTTAATTCATGACTAACTTTGCCACAACTAAGCTTAGGCAAAGTTATTAGTTCTTCAAAATGAGAGCCACAAGTTGGCAAGCCTAAGGGAACCTTGCCACATTTTTTGTGTGTATGTCATGTGGGGCCTTAGTGTGGCTTGCCTAAGGTGTGGCTTGAACCAAACACTCACCTAAGTTAATCAAACTTGCCTAACCTTACATTCCACCAGATTTTGCCACATGTTAGAATCCAGAAAGCTCCACATGTAGAAGCATAATGCACAAACCACCAGAATCTCATTCGTGCAATGCACGTGTACCTTACTAGTACTAGTTGGTAGTAGTAAGAAACAAATTCCTGTTTTGGCACGAGCTCGTACTGCGGGAGCACCACAAGGCTTGCCGCGGGAGTTACATTTCCCTCTTGGGGCCCACAGGACCAAACTTTAGTGGCTTAGTGACCGGCCTATGATTCAATGACATGCAGACCTTAAATGCGGTTGGCCCACATGTCATTCTCATGGTGGTGGCGTGGTTCGCGACTCACTCGTTCGAGATGAACCGGCCGGTGGTGGCGTGGCCGTGGCGAGGGTGCCACAGTTGGGCGTCGGGGCGTTACGAGGCGTAGATGGCCACACCAGTGGGTACTACCTATAGTACTCCAGCTGAGGATTGATGCCCGGGACGAAATGTGTCACAGCCGCTGGATGAAAATTCGATGGTGCGGGAGTACGGATCGGAGCACAGCAGCGGAGCAGGCAAACCGCGTCCAATCAGGTGTGTCTGTGGTAGAAAGTTGATGGTCGCCGCAGTTCAGCTGGCCCGCATGTCATGCACATAAAGTCAAAGGAGTGGTGGGGCCGAGAGGGATGAGGGGCACATCGGGGGGATGAGAATCCCCTGACGCGAACAATCTTACCATTCTGTCACTGACATGTGGGACCCATAAGAGTGGGTCCCACCTATCAGCGAAGGAAAGGCAGGGCAAGGCAGTGATAGCCACATCAGAGGATCCATGTCCACGTCGGGGGACGTCGTGTCGTGGGTTGGAGCGGCATCGTGGGAATCGCGTGTGGATGTGGCAGTGGTAGAAACAAGAAACGTGATGGTCGTCGTGGTTCAACTTCCATGGACAAGCTGTCATGTCTGCTGACACATGTATATCAAAACTAGAGTGTTTATATTTCAACCACGTGAACAAGTACTATTCTACTACTTTGGATCCATTGGCTTGCATATGTACGGGAGGGTACCAACATCAATTTGCACAACATTTATAATGGTGACACCGTTCCCGCAGAACCTTTGTCCAACATTGGGATCAGCCATGCAACGGGCCACCGCATGAATTGGTACGATGGAACCACGGTGAGATTGAATAAGATAGCATGAACCTTGCACATGGCGGTCAAAGACGGACCATGCTGTCTGCGGCCGATTTGTTGCCGTACGAGTAGGAAGACACTGTGCTCCTTTCTAATCGCATCTTCGCGGTGACAAACCAGGGGACTTATTTTGTATGGGACACATCCTATGATATACTCCCTCTCTCCTAGTTTATTTGTTTTGAATCTTTTCGTTTTATAAGTTTCAAATTCAAATTTAGAGCTCCCCATCACATGTTGAGATTACAATGTCCATTAAATCGTTGCGTGCATGTATAGTAAAGAAACAAATCTCGAGTTTGGCACGAGTTCGTGCTGCGGGAGCACCACAAGCCCTGGCGCAGGAGTTACATTTCCCTCTCAAGGCCGTCGGGACTGAGCTTCAGCGCCTTACTACACCTACCTTTGAGTCAATAACATGTGGACCCGATAGGTGACTGGTCCACATGTAATGCTCCCATAGGCAGAGGTGCAGTGGGGCCAAGAGGGGTGAGCCGCAGGTTGGGGGACGTGTGGTTTCATGGGTTCGAGCGGCGTCGTGGGAATCGGGGGTGGCTGTGGTAGAAACTTGATGCTCGCTGCATTTTAGGTGGCCCACATGTCATGCACACAAAGCCAGAGGGGTGGTGCAGCCGAGAGGGGTGAGGCGCACGTCGGGGGGAGTGGTGTCGTGGGTTGGAGAGGCGTCGTGGGAATCGCGAGATGAAACGTGATGGTCGCCGTAGTTGAACTTCCATGGACAAGCTGTCATGTCTACGGACACATGCACTGCATACTGATCACTGGAAGGAGTAGCAGAGAAAGCTATATAAGTGGATAAATAGTTCCTTATAGTCAAGCGGACCCACGCTACTACTCTGTTCCAAAGACATGCACACCATCGAAATAGTCCATCTATATCAATATACACCGAGAGGGAATAATTTTTTTACAAGAGAGGAAATAGTTCATCCATCCATAATGCCCTCTTGCCGGTGCAGCCTTTTCTTCTTCTTCTTCTTCTTCTTCATCTTCTTCTTCTTCTTCTTCCCTCCTCCTTCTTCTTCTTCTTCTTGTTCTTCTTCTTCATTTTCTTCTTCTTCTTCTTCTTCTTCTTGTTCTCATTCTCTGTGGGAGATGGCTTCGCAACAAGCTCTTTGGACCTTGCAGCTATCTCGAAACTCACACGGGCATCGAGGGCAGCATATTTTATCCGCTCGTACGTCAAGGGATAATTCTCCCATCCAGATGACCTTAATGCCACCGTCTCATCACCCTTCTAAAGATTTGTACCGAGCACAAAATTTGCTACGTCGAATAGGGATGGTGTCTGTTTATCACAATCTTCTACAGTAATTTTGATTCTGGTTTGTAGGTCCGCGATGCTTTTCAAATCAAGGTCGTACGGCTCCAGCTTCTGTTTGTCCCCTTCGATGGCTGCCCCACATAAGTATACATCCTCCCGAGACAAGAAATTGTGAAGCTCACCTAGTATGGAGGGCGAGTGTATGATGTGGTACACCAAAACATCATCTTCGTGGCACAGCTGAAGGACGGCAGCGCGCTGGATCTTCCCAGGGGCACGCTCCATGTACTCTGCGTCGAGACCGATGACCCTCGTCTCTACCTTTTCGAGCGAGTTGGATACATTGTTGATCCACTGCCGAACAACCCTTGGGTGGACGGTGACGGTGGCAACTATGCGCATCGAGCCTTCGACGAGGACATGTTGGACGCTAAAAACCTGCATCTCGATCTCTATCGCCATTTGGAACCGCTGGAACAGAGGGCTATGGTTTGGAGAATTAGGATTAGATGGCTAGTCTAACTGAAGTAGTAGATGATTATTTAAAGAGGTTAAAACAATGTGAACGCAGTGGGGTTTGGATGCAAATGAAGACGAAGGGGAGGTGAAGAAGCCGAGGAGAATCAGTTCCCGATGGAGAAGTAAATGGGAGAAGTGGCGTGCAGGCAGTTGATTAGACGGCTAGGTAGACTAAACGAAAAGGCTATGCAGGTAGACTGATGAGTCGTACATGTTCGTGTACGTGCCCATCCTTCCTGATAGGTGGGATCTATGCAAAAACATAAAAAAAAAAATGTGTCGTAGTTTTTTTTGAGCGCGTGAGTGGGAGACACAACATTCTCTGGTTAAGGAATACTCCCTCCGTTTAGGTGAGTATAAGTCACCTTATGAAAATCAGGTTTTCCCAAAACCTTTAGGCGTGGAGCATTAACTTCCTGCTCGATCCCCTCCCAGCCTCGTTAGCCAGCGTTCTCTTCCTCTGCTGCCGCATTCTACCTTTCCATTTTTCCTCTTCTCAAGTGTGGAACGATCTGCATGCCGTCCTTGATGCACCACAACAACCACTGCATGCATCGCGGCAGGGTGTTGATTGGGCATGCACGAGAATTTGGTTCTGCTCGCAATATGGATGATACCTGAACGATGAAGTGAACAGGCATGCTAGCACAGGAGACCTATTTCCGCTATACAAAACTGGACTACTCATGTTCCTACTAGTAGTAGTAGTACAACTGTGGTACACTTGATGGTCAAAATAATATTCATCCGGTCCTCACAGTGAAGTGACAACACCATGCGCCTGACACTAGTCCAGGCGGCGTGTTCGGGTTACCAAAGTCAGCCTCACCAAGTGCATTGTGCAGTCTGTCACCGCCGTTGTACAGCACATTGGCGCCTCGCCTCGTCTCCCTCTCCGCTCCCATAGCACCACTCCATCTCCATCTCCTTCTCCATCTCCGTCTCCATCTCACTATGCCCCCATGTACCGTCGCCTCACTCGCCTCCCCCAGTACCATTGTTCCCTCTCTAGCCGCTCCAGCACCGACATCCTTCTCCCCTGTAAATCAAGCCCCCTTCCAAACTCCACCATGGCCGAACGCGAACCGCGCAGCATCCATATGAGCCGCGATTGGAGCAATCTCCCCAGTGACATCCTCGACCTCTGTTGTTCGTGTATGGATATGTTGAGCGCCCTGCGGCTGGCTGCATGCTCGAGGGACATGCACACGGCCATCGCCGAAGCGAGGCCTAAGCTTTTCCAGACACCCTGCTTGCTGCTATCTAGTCTTGTGAGATTGGCTCACCATGATACGGAGGCGTGCATGATGCCCCTCGACTTCAATCCGATCTCCATTAGCCGAAACTTCTTTGCAGGTATGTAGTGGGTCGCCGTACATCATTTCCCTCGACATCAATCCGATCAACATTGCCTAAAACTTCTTGGCAGGTATGTACTCGGTCGGCATGAACTCCCACTGGATGGCTGCCTTCAGAGAAGACGGTAAAAAGTTGGTGCTCATGAACTTCCAGACCTCCCATGAGATTATCCTTCCTCCGTTGGATTATATAGAGTATTACCATCGCGGTCCAAGTCATCTAGATTACTACGTCAGTTGGACGGACCTTGTTATGCAGAAGATTTAAGAAACATGCACCACACTGTTGGTTTCATCTAACCATACATTAGGGAAGTAAATGTGCATATGGAGAGCTCTATATTTGGAAGTAGTGAAATCCTGCAATGCTTACCATGTGTACATACCTATATTCGCCCTTCAGCAATCAATGGCTAGAATAATATCCTCACAAAAATTTTGCCCACAGAACACGAGTATATAACAATGCATGGTCTGTTAGTTATCTTGAAGAATTTGTTTGTGAGGACAAAACATGATTACATAACATGCATGACATGGTAGTTTCCTATGAAGAATCGATTGTGAGATAGCATGAGTATAACCATGCATGGCATTTCTATATTTTCGAACCCAGTATACATTTCCCTGTATTTTCCTCCCAGTTCCAACAGGGACATATCAATGTTGTTTCTTGCATTATCCTACTCATACTCTGAACAATGCTGATCTTACATTAACAATGCATGTCCTTTTTGATATGATGAAGTGTCCCTACAGTTACTGCCCTCTGTAATCACACCACCTTTGCCAAAAATAGGGAAGCACAACTGGTTCCTCGCTCGATCAGACGACGGCAAAAGACTGATGATCATTCGGACACATGAGCCGGAAAAGTTATATTGCAAAAACCCCACTGTATACAAGCACCGTGTAATACGTGAGTATCTGGACAGTGGCTGTTACATCTATGAGCAGGATACCAGCTTGTTGGGGCCTTTAGGATTTTTTAGTTGGAGGCGGGTAAACAGCCTTGGTTCACACTCTCTGTTTCTCAAACTCAATTATCCGATTAACCAGGAGATCACCGTTGGCAAGGACCTTGATGGCAGAGAGGCTCTGTTTGCTATGGAAAACTGTGTCTACACGGCGAGCCCTAGGAGTTCGGGAGCAAACTCCCCTGATTGTCAACGATACAGCCTACAGCCAAAAGAAGGTGAGAATGACAAAGGCATCCGGATTAACTTTGATCCTTGGATGTCTCAATTACGATAGGCAGTGATGTGGTTCAAGCCTTCAGGTCGATAGGTAATTGGGTTGTTGCATCGAAAGGGTGGAGTACTGGTTTCTCCGGATCACTGGTCGGTGAAGCGGGGCTGCAAATTATGATGGTGTTGGATCATCTCTTCGAATGACTTTGTTGTCTTTGCTGCTGGTTCTGGATGGGTAGTTCTTTCCTTTGTTATGCATATTCCTTGTCATTTGGTCATCCTCGTCTATGTCACTCTTACTATGTAATAGTTGCTTCTGTTTAGAATGTCATTCTCGTCTGGATCACGAGAGTCTGAGCGCTGCAGATGGGTGCATTTTGGTGGTGTAGCAATACTTCTTATGAACTATCATGTCTTGCTGTTTATGTCAGTAGTAGTCACTAGTCAGTGTTTGAATGTTGTATATATCGTTGTTTCGAACTGTTTATTGTCTCGAACTACTGGTGGGCTAAATGAGGGCATCACCATTCTCCAGTGTTCAGAGTATATCTCCTTTTTTCAAGTTATATAATTTGAGCTCAGTGTCTTTTGATGATGTACACTTGTTTGGGCCAGTGAGGTGTCGTTGAATATGGGCCGAGTAGTAACGCAATGCCAAACAGGTCAATTATGACTCTCAGGCCGGGCTCTCAAAAGATCCTGGAAAAAAAGGTCGGGCTCTCCAAAAAAGAAAGAATAAGGACTCTTAGGCCGACATGTGGGCACCACTGGTGTTTTCGTGCGCTTGCGCGCCGAGAGCATATTGGCGCGTGCTCAAAATTCATGCTACCTTTTCATCCCAGTCTCCCGCCCCTCCCCCACCTCTGGAATCCTGATTCCTACTCCAGTTCCCCCAAATCCCCCTCCTGTACTCCCTGTACTCAAGCGCACTATCATGTCGCTGGTCAACACGGATCTCTGAGCCAGAGATCCTGAGGTTTGTCCTGCCTTCGGTCGTTGTGTGCTGTTGCTCAACAATGCCATGGCGGCGCTTGACGACCAGTTTGCCGGCAAAGTGCTGATGGTAACCATCAACGGCGACCGGCCTCCCGTCTCGCCGGACGACCTTGTCAAAGCTCTTGGCATTGCGCACGTCATCCAAATAAGTGACTTGCTCATCAAAGTCTGTCCGCCACTGGCTGATTTCTTCGTCAGGTTCCGGACAACTTTCGACTGCAGTCGTGTGTTCGAATCTTCCCGGCGTTTGTTCTGCGATGGCGCGCTGGTGAGCTTTGATTGGTGTCACCCAGGATGGGTCTCGGTGCCCTCTGAGCTTGAGTTTTTAACAAAGCTTACCTTCCACGGCATGCCTCGACGTGCTTGGAACAGCGAGTCCATGAACGAGCTTATCAACGACCTTGGAGGTGAGCTCGTAAGTATGTTTGTTCCTCCAGACAGCTGGGCTCTGACGGTTATGGCATGGATGAAGAAGCCGTCCACCATACCGAAGGTGATTGGTGTTGAGATACCGGTGCAGGAACCGGGGTTGTACTATTTGTCACCACCAAGGCCGCCGCGGACCACGTTAGGGATGTACATGTATCGATTGTTCGTGCATGTCGAAGAAGTGGTCAATCCATCAATCGAAGTCCTGCCCCCGCCCCTGGTGCCAGGGTCCGTCGACGATGTCCATTACAGGAGTCAACGTCAGACTTTCCCCGTGTTGCTCAGAATGATGGATGGCACAGGGCCTACTCCATCGCGCGGCGGAGGCCACTGCTTCTTTGGGAGAAGAGGCAGGGCTGGCTGCCTGGATGTGCTCTAATTTGAGGTAACAACTGAATCTTGTCAGATACTAGTTAAATCCGAGCTATGGGTGTGAAGCACTAATATGCCAGTACATTTGATTGTGACCTGTTCTAATTTTGTACCTGAACTTTTTTTAGAAAGGGTTGTACGTCAACTTAATGTGCTAGCAGAACTTATTGTGTTGTCTGTCTGTTTTCTTTGCACAACATTCAAGATATTTCCCCATCATTGATAAAGACGATGAACCATTGTGTACGACTTAGTTGGTTTCAACATAGCCCTTCCCGTAGCGATCCACTGCTTCCATCCTGATTGTGCCGCCTGTGTGAAATTTTTGTATGCAAGTTCAGTGTGCTATGATGTTCTATATGATTGTGTCAACTATATAAGTTTTTACTGAGCATCAGCAATGCATATGGCTGAAAGATGTATTTACGAGCATCGACCGATGGGTCTCTCTCTCTCTCACACACACACACGCGCGCGCGCGCACATGCACAAGTGGGACCCGTTGAATTATTTATTTGCTCTTGACAGCTTTTAATTAGGTTCCACTATAATCTAACTTTTTTCTTAAGTTATTAATTGAGCTCAGTGACTTCAAAAAGTTGTACAGAAGCCTTGTTTGGGCCTTTCCAGCGTCGCTGAATGTGGGCTGAGTAACCATGTTAGGTTGTACTGTACTACACAAGCCTTTTTTTCAACATCAGCAATGCAACTGGCCCGACAGTTGTACACAATATCCGGGTCAACTTGTTATTCTCCGCCCCGCTGGGCTGCAAACTTTCCTAGGAGGTATGCATTAGGCTTAACAAGAAAATGGACTTTAAGAAATAATAAATGGGATGTAATTATAATAACTAGACAGTTACTATGCACCAAACACGTAATTAGTTTGAAAAATATATTATTTTTGGAATTTGAAATTTTTAATTTCATTACTTGGTGCACGCGTAATATTTCGTTGGATTTTAACGTAGTGCAACTTTATTTTGAAATTATATTTAACCTGACTAGAAATTTCGGATAAAAATATTTCGGATCCCATCAAAATGTGGGAATTTTTTTTTTGAATTCTTTTTTGAGCGGTTGTTTGAAATTATTAATCGTTGTCCTGGCTAGAAGTTGGGCTGTACTTTTAACAAACTGTAAATGGGCTGTAGTAAATTCCATTAGAATTAAAAAATGGGTTGTACATTCTTACAAATCGCAAATGGGCTATATGTTCTCTGCCAAATCCGAGCTGTGGGCCTACTAAGTTGACGCGTATCAAGGGCTTTGTCAACTTAGTCAATATAAACGATTCTAGATGCAGTGATCGTACGATGTCCATCCAACGGCCATAGTGCTTCTTCAACCTCTGGTCTTCTTGCTCCAGCCGCCTAAAGCAGCGTCGATCGTCTCGCGTGCTCCTGCCTCCCGTGGCCGGCTGTGATGCCGCGGAGGCCTCATCGCCCCGTACTATTCCCACCGCTGGCCAGGCCATCCCTCTACTCACCCACACCCCCTGTTATTCTGCGGCGACGGCAGCCTCACACCGCAGCCGAACCAGTGAACCCTCGTACTCCTCTTCGCGCGGGCTTCCACTGATGCGTCTTCCCCAGCTCCGCGTCGTCCCCTTCCTAGGCCTCGCCGTCGTCCAGACCACCGCCCTGGTGCTCCCGGCGCAGCGTGGTCAACGTGGTCAACGACCGACTTCCATCGGAAGAGTACTGTACGTGGAGAGGCTGACAGCTGGGTCTGGGCGGCCGCAAGGAAGTGCCTCCTTATTACGCGCAAAATAATTATTCCTCCACCTGATAGCAGGGACCCACCGGACGGGCCACCTTATTTCATGAAAAAAAAAATTCCCCCTGACTTTTGGGACCCACCGAACGGGCCAGCGTATTCCGCGAAAAAAATGTTCCCCCCGCTGTTAGCTCGGACCCACCGGAAGTGCCTCCTTATTACGCACAAAAAAATGAATATTCCCCTACTAGCTGGGACCCACCATGTTGGGAGGCTGACTTGTGGGCCTACTAAGTTGACTGGGACGGGGGCCTTTGTCAACTTTAGTCAATATGAACGATTCTAGCTCCAGTGACCGTACGATGTCCATCCAACGGTCGTAGTGCTTCTTCAACCTCTGGTCTTCTTGCTCCAGCCGCCCAAAGTAGCGCCGGTCGTGCCGCATGCTCCTGCCTCCCATGGCCGGCTGTGCTGCCGCGGAGGCCTCACCACCCCCTACTATTCCCACCGCTGGCCAAGCCCTGTGGCAACGGCAGCCTCACACCGCAGTCGAACCAGTGAACCCTCGTACTCCTCTCCGTGCGGGCTTCCACTGCCGCGTCTTCCCCGGCTCCCTATCGTCCCCTTCCTAGGCCTCGCCGTCGTCCACCGCCCTGGTGCTCTCGGCGCGGCGTGGTCAACGTGGTCAAGGAACGACTTCCATCGGACATGGACTGTACGTGGAGAGGCTGACAGCTGGGTCCACAGCCGCAGCAAGGAAGTGCCTCCTTATTACACGAAAAATAATGATTCCTCCACTTGACAGCTGGGACCCACCGGACGGGCCACTGTATTTCGCAGAAAAAAATGTTTCCCCCTGACTGCTGGGACCCACCAGCTACATCTTTGCACGCAAGGAAGTGCGTCCGGGTAAAAAACAATTCGCCCCCCTGACTGCTGGGACCCACCAGCTACATCTTCACAGGCAAGGAAGTGCCTGACAGTCGGGACCCACCTGGTCGAAGCGTATGTAGCGTTGTCATTCTGGTCACGAACGTGTACGTACATATATACTGGTGGATGTAGAGGCGCGCACGTGTCGTAGTAGAGGCGTGCACGTAGCATGTACACGTACGTCACCCTGTGCGTTCGGTTTATTCGGTTTACATGGTTCGATTTATACGGTTTTTCAGTTTGCACGGTATTAATACTTCGGTAAATATGGTATGAAATTAAAATACGGTTCGGTTTCGGTATATACCAAATTATTTCGGTATGGTTTCGGTATATACCATAAAAACCAAAGTTGACGCGAATTTGGAAATGACGTAATAATAATTAGCAATTTTATGACTCAAAACACATACTATTCTACACAAATAGTATATGACTATATATATAAGTATATATGCATGCATTGATTCATCTGTTGATGGTTATGGACGTGCTAAGCATTTTAAAAATAGAAAAATGACTATGTTACAAGAAAAAATTACGTGCTTAGTAGCGCATTTGACTCATGTACAAGAAAAATGACAACTTGTATGGTTGTTCATCTCAAGAAATAAAAATTTATATTTTACTTCGGTTTATTCGGTTAACCATTCGGTTTTCCGGTATATACCATAAAAACCAAGTTCAAATCGGTATGAAAATTTCATACCATACCGAAACCAGAAACCATAAAAACCATAAAATTGGTTCGGTTCGGTTTATTTTCGGTATGGTTTTTCGGTTCGGTTTTTAAATGCACAGAGTGACACGTACATACAGCGGCCAGGGTGCAAGAAAGAAAATACGGCCACGTATGTGTACATACGGGCGGGGTCTCGAACGCCTACTCGTGCATACGTACGGCCAGGGCTCGTGTACATGGCTGGGTCAGAACGGAGAAACAGCGTCGTCATCGTGTTCATGGGGAGGCAACGGAATGCGTCGTGTTCATCGGGAGGCAACGGAACGCGTGGGAGCTAACCGGCTGGGTCGGAACGGAATGCGTGGTCGTGTTCATCAGGAGGGCTTGGACGGAACAGGCGATGGAAACGAGGCCTGGCGTACCGCACAACGGAGGAAACGGACCTCCTACGTTCGGAACGGGTCCTGTTGATCGGGAGGGGTCTGGCGTACCGCAAAACGGAGGAAACGGACCTCCTACGGTCGAAACGGGGGTCCTATTGATCAGGAGGGGTGTGGCATACCACAAAACGGACAAAACGGACCTCCTACGGTCGAAACATGGGTCATGTTGATCGGGAGGGGTGTGGCGTACCGCAAAACGGATGAAATGGACCTCCTACGGTCGAAACGGGGGTCCTGTTCATCGGGAGGGGTGTGGCGTACCGCAAAACGGGACTCCACGGGATACTGTTCATCTCCACCGTCGACCTCCTCCAGCCTCCATGGGCTACCATCGACCTCCTCCAGCCTCCATGGGCTCCTGTTCATCCAGCCTCCACCGCGCGCTACTCCACCGGCTACTGTTCAACCACCCCTCCACGGGCACCCCTCCACCGTCTACTGTTCATACAGCCCTCCACACCATGGGGTCTTGCTCAACCACCCCTCCACGGGCACCCCTCCACCATCTACTGTTCATCCAGCCCACCACCACACCACGGGGTCCTGTTCATCCAGAGGCAACGCCACCGCTCACTGTTCATCCAACCCCCCCCCCAATGCTCACTGTTCATCCAATCGATCGGCTTCAGTTAGCAGCAGTAGCGAAGGAATCGCTCGATCGGGTTCAGTTAACAGCCATTGATCGATCGCTCGGGTTCAGTAACGCGTAGCCTACAGTGCAATCGCTCGGGTTCAGTAACGCGTAGCCTGCAGTGCAATCACTCGGGTTCAGTTACAGCCCAACGCCTCGCTCAGGTTCAGTTAGAGCCAACGCCTCACACACACGCGCGTACGTGTACGAGAGAAATGCGCATTGCTCGGCCCCCGACCTGCCATCGTAACTGGGAACTCCCCAAAATTTTCCTCCCCCTCGCTTCTACCACGGTTTTTTCTGTCATGGACGGCCCAAAGAATATCATGCAGCTGCGTCTTCGGCCCGCCCAGGACGAAAAGCCCACTTTCTGTCATGGTTTTTTTCATAGAAATAGGAGCCCACCACATCTATGATGATACTGGGTTTTGTCACAATTATCGTCATAGAAGTTTCATATGTATGACAGGAAAAAAATCGTTCGGCCCAAAATGTCACGGATGTGTCTTTTTTTGTAGTGTATGTGCCCAATAATGCAGAGATCAGGAAGTTGATATTACAGGAAGCTCACAACTCACCATACTTGGTACACCCCGGAAACACCAAGATGTATTTGGATTTGAAGGAGCATTTCTGGTGGACTAGAATGAAGAAGGATATTGCCGAGTATGTAGCCGTATGTGATGTATGTCAGAGAGTGGAGGCAGAACATCAGAAGCCAGCAGGATTACTACAGCCTATGCTGATACCCGAATGGAAGTGGGATAAACTTGGCATGGATTTTATCACCGGATTACCCAGGACCCGATCGGGATATGATTCTATCTGGGTAGTAGTGGACCGTTTGACCAAAGTAGCTCACTTTATCCCAGTAAAAACCACATATACAAGTGCAAAGTTGGCCAAGATATATATCACCAGGATCGTATGTCTGCATGGAGTTCCAAGGACCATCGTATCAGACAGAGGAACACAGTTTACTTCAAAGTTTTGGCATCAACTGCACCAGACTTTGGGAACCAGGCTGGAGTTTAGTACAGCTTTTCACCCGTAGACAGATGGACAGACTGAGAGAGTCAATCAGATTCTAGAGGACATGTTGAGAGCTTGTGACCTAGACTACGGGTCTAGTTGGGATGATAATTTACCCTACGCGGAGTTCTCATACAACAACAGCTACCAGGCCAGTTTGAATATGGCATCGTTTGAAGCCCTGTACGGAAGAACATGCCAAACACCATTGATGTGGGATGAAGTTGGAGACTGCCAGTTGTTTGGACCGGATTTGATTAAGGAGTCCGAGGAGAAGGTTAAGCTGATTCGAGATAGACTGAAAGTAGCTCAGTCCAGATAGAACAGTTATGCAGACTTGAAACGCAAGAAGGTACTCTATGGAATCGGAGACAGAGCATATCTGTGAGTGTCACCTCTGCGAGGAGTTAAGCGTTTTGGAGTTAAGGGAAAGTTAGCCCCGAGATTTGTAGGACCGTACCATGTTCTGGAGTGCATGGGAGAGGTTGCCTGCAAGTTGGAATTACCTGAAGGACTGTCAGGAGTTCATGATGTGTTTCACGTTTCCCAGTTAAA
The DNA here is from genome assembly GCF_003073215.2 of Triticum urartu. Taxonomy (NCBI): domain Eukaryota; kingdom Viridiplantae; phylum Streptophyta; class Magnoliopsida; order Poales; family Poaceae; genus Triticum; species Triticum urartu. The sequence continues at coordinate 210,140,558 of NC_053022.1, read as the reverse complement.
GAAGTGCCATGCCGAGATGGCCGATATTCCTCTGAGAGATACAGTGCCCCTGGAAGCAATTCAGTTGCACAGTGATTTGACATATGAGGAGAAACCAGTCAAGATTCTTGAGTTTGCCAGTCGAGTTACCCGCAGCAAGGTTATCAAGTTTTGCAAAGTTCAGTGGAGCCACCATACCGAGGACGAAGTGTAGCACCCACGATGCGGCTATATCTCCCACGTGTCGGAGCACGACTTACAGGCATAACCGCGTAGTAGGCATGCCGCAAGAGGGGTAATCTTTACACATCCCATGTACTGAATAAGAAAGGGATAAAGAGTTGGCTTACAATCGCCACTTCACACAACACATAAATATAGCATTACATCATCCAGAATACAATCAAGGTCCGACTATGGAACCGAATAAAGAAACACAACCCCAACTGCATAGATCCCCGATCGCCCCAACTGGGCTCCACTATTAATCGTCCGAAAAAGGAAACAACACAACGAACAAGATCTTCATCGAGCTCCCACTTGAGCTGGATTGCATCACCTGCACTGGTATCATCGGCACCTGCAACTATTTGGAAGTATCTGTGAGTCACGACGACTCAGCATTCTCACACCCGCGAGATCAAGACTATTTAAGCTTATGGGTAGGATAGGGTAATGAGGTGGAGCTGCAGCAAGCACTAAGCATATATGGTGGCTAACATACGCAAATAAGAGCGAGAAGAGAAGCAATGCAACGGTCGTGATCTAGAAGTGATCAAGAAGTGTCCTGAACTACTTACGTTCAAGCATAACACAAGAACCGTGTTCACTTCTCGAACTCCGCCAGAAAGAGACCATCACGGCCACACATGCGGTTAATGCATTTTAATTAAGTTAAGTGACAGGTTCTCTACAACCAAACATTAACAAATTCCCATCTTCCCATAACCATGGGCACGGCTTTTGAAAGTTCAAACCCTGCAGGGGTGTCCCAACTTAGCCCATCACAAGCTCTCACGGTCAACGAAGGATATTCCTTCTCCCAGGAAGACCTGATCAGGCTCGTAATCCCAATTACAAGATATTTCGAAAATGGTAAAACAAGACCAGCAAAGCCGCCCGATGCGCCAACATCCCGATAGGAGCTGCACATATCTCGTTCTCAGGGCAACACCGGATAGGTCAAGCTACGAGTAAAAAAACAGCCCTCGAGTTTCCCCGAGGTGGCCCCGCAGGCTGCCCGGTTCGGACCAACACTTAGACAAGCACTGGCCCGGGGGGTTAAAATAAAGATGACCCTCGAGAGCGCGACTCCCAAGGGAAAAGTAGGAGGGGTGAGGCAAATGGTAAAACCAAGGTTGGGCCTTGCTGGAGGAGTTTTATTCAAAGCAAACTGTCAAGGGGTCCCCATAACACCCAACCGTGTAAGGAACGCAAAATCAAGGAACATAACACCGGTATGATGGAAACTAGGGCGGCAAGAGTGGAACAAAACACTAGGCATAAGGTCGAGCCTTCCTGTAACGCCCCATATGTAACTTGCCATATTTGTATTCCAACTCTTGCCATTTTCGGCACTAAGTTATGATATTTCCTCGTTGTTGGGTTTTGTCTTCGTGTTGCTTTTTTCTTTTGTCATGCATCTCATGTCATGTCATCATGTGCATCGCATTTGCATACGTGTTCGTCTCATGCATCCGAGCATTTTCCCCGTTGTCCGTTTTGCATTCCGGCACTCCTACGTCCTCCGGTGTCCCCTTTTGCCTCTTTCCGTGTGCGGGTGTTAAACATTCTCATATTGGACTGAGACTTGCCAAGCAGCCTTGGTATACTACCGGTAGACCGCCTGTCAAGTTTCGTGCCATTTGGACTTCGTTTGATACTCCAACGGTTAACCGAGGAACCGTAAAGGCCTCGTGTGTGTTGCAGACCAACACCTCTCCAAAGTGGCCCAAAACCCAGCTAAACCCCCTCCATCCTCTCGGTCATTCGATCATGATCGCGTGGCCGAAAACCGCACCTCATTTGGACACTCCAAACTCCCTCTACCTATAAATATGTGCAACCCTCTCCAAATCCCGGATGAACCCTAATTTTTCTTCCCCGCCACCGCCGGACGTTTCTTCCCCATCGGCCGGACGTGTCCGCGCCCCTGTCCACCACCACGTGTCAGCGTGCCATTCGTCCGCCGCCCGCGCCCCACATCGCCTCGCCTCCCACCGCGCCGGCCCGCGCGGCCCGGGGCAGGCCCCTGCGGCCTATTCTGTCGCCGCCGTCCGCGGGAGAGCTCCGCCCGAGCTCCCTCGCCTCGCCGCCCGCCGACATCGCCGCGCCGCTCGGTCGCCGCCTCGCCCCCCCCGCCATTGCCGCTCTCCGCCGTCGCGCCTCGTCGCACGCACCGCGCCCCGGTGACCGGATCCGTGCCGCCCTTGCCTGTATCTTCAAGCTCCGGCCTCCTCCATCCAACTCCAGCCACCTTCCCGCTACTCCGGCGAGTTCCCCATCCATCCTTGGAAAGCGTGCCACCAGATCTGGATCTGGCTACAGTAAACCCTAGAGGTTGCCCCCGTTTTCTGCCCAAGTCCCCAATGTTTTTAGCATTCTTCATCGCATCATAACTTTGCACCCGTACCTCCGTTTTGGGCGTGTAGCATACCAAATTGTTCGTATGGATGTGCACTTAATTTCATTCCATTGCACCATGTTCTTTTGAGTTCATCTTGATGCCCTAAATGCTGTTGCAAGAGTGCTATGTGATGTTAGTTTCATATTCTTAACAGATATTGGACATTTGTCATTTTTGCCATGTTTAATGTGTGCCTCCTATGAACTTGAGCCCTACATGTGTTTTGGGATATGCCATGCCATCTTTACAGGGGTGTATGCCATGTATTTTTGTGATCAATGTGGTGACTAGCACAAGCATGCAAAGTAGCTCTCGTGATGTTGCTGATTTCAGGGATTTAGAATTCTTCTAAGTCATTTCCGTGATGATATTTTTATGTCATGTATTCGTGTTTCTACAGAGTGATACATCCCTCTTTTGAGCATGTTATGTAAGGATGATTTTGAGATATTGTTGTGCTCTATCCATCCATGTCTTTATTTGCAATTATGGAGTACCCTAGCATGACTCAATCTTGCTCTACTTTTGCTATAAAATGTTCCTGGCAGATTGTTTACATGTTAATCAATTTTGCCGAGGTTGTTGTAGTTGATCCATGCATGCTATGAGAGTGTTCTTGCCATGGATAGCTTATTGATCATGTCTTCTTGCTGGGTGCATGCTTAGTTTGTCATGCAATGCCTTGTAGTGAGTGCATCGAGCTCGCAAACATGCCTACGTAACTCTGTTTTTGCCTTGTTCCAGTTTTCTGCTAAGTCTGAATCTGTTAACGAAACTTGCTATGTTTACATGGGTGCCATTGTATTTTCTGATCCCTTTTGCCTCATGGTCAGTAAGAGACTTTTGTTATATGATTTGAGTAGCTTCATGCCATGCCTTGCTTTGCCATGATATGTTCCTGTAGCATGTTGTTATCTTGCTCTAAACATTGCTTCCTGATGTTAAATCCTCACATGTTGTTATTTTCACTAAGTCTGTGAACCTGATATCTTTTGCACTTTTGCCATGATTGTTTGAACCTGCTATTTGAATTAGCCATAGCTCAGTGTTCATCTTTTTTCAAGCATCTTGAGTGGATAACTGCCATGTACTTTGTTGTCATGTTAGAGTGCAGTAGGTTATTTTTCTTGATGCATTTAGATGGCATTGTGCTGTTAATCGCAGCTTTGTGCCATTATTGTTTTGCTTGCCATTTGCAAACCGTGCATCCGATTCCGGTGATCTTTATATCGATTTCGACCGAAATCAACTCATCTTTCCAGCGGTACTCTTGGTTTTCCAAGTTGAGGCCTGGTTCAATCTTTCCTTTCCGAAGCACGCATATGCATTGCATATCACATCCCGCATATCATGCCATGTTTTGCATCATGTTGTTTGCGCATTGCACTGTGGTTGATTGTGTTTCCCTTTTGCTTATGTTCTTGCTTTGGGTAGAGCCGGGAGACGAGTACGTGATCGAGGAACCCGTTGAGTACGCTTACGAGGATCAAGCTTACGTCAACTCAAAGAACTTTGCAGGCAAGATGACCATACCCTCAAAATCACTTCTATCTTTGCTTGCTAGTTGCTCGCTCTATTGCTATGCCTATGCTACGATACCTACCATATGCTTTATCATGCCTTCCATATTGCCATGTTAAACCTCTAACCCACCTTGTCCTAGCAAACCGTTGTTTGGCTATGTTACTGCTTTGCTCAGCCCCTCTTATAGCGTTGCTAGTTGCAGGTGAAGATTGGAGTTTGTTCCTTGTTGGAACATGTTTATTGTTGGGATATCATTATTATATCTTGTCTACTTTAATGCACCTATATACTTGGTAACGGGTGGAAGGCTCGGCCTTATGCCTGGTGTTTTGTTCCACTCTTGCCGCCCTAGTTTTTGTCATACCGGTGTTATGTTCCTTGATTTTGCGTTCCTTACACTATTGGGTTATAATGGGAACCCCTTGACAGCTCGCCTTGAATAAAACTCTTCTAGCAAGGCCCAACCTTGGTTTTACCATTTGCCTCACCACCTCCTACTTTTCCCTTGGGAGTCGCACTCTCGAGGGTCATCTTTATTTTAACCCCCCCGGGCCAGTGCTTGTCTAAGTGTTGGTCCGAACCGGGCAGCCTACGGGGCCACCTCGGGGAAACTCGAGGGCTGGTTTTTTACTCGTAGATTGACCTATCTGGTGTTGCCCTGAGAACGAGATATGTGCATCTCCTATCGGGATGTCGGCGCATCGGGCAGCTTTGCTGGTCTTGTTTTACCATTGTCGAAATGTCTTGTAACTGGGATTCCGAGCCTCATCGTGTCTTCCTGGGAGAAGGAATATCCTTCGTTTACCATGAGAGCTTGTGATGGGCTAAGTTGGGACACCCTGCAGGGATTTGAACTTTCGAAAGTCGTGCCCGCGGTTATGGGCAGATGGGAATTTGTTAATGTCCGGTTCTAGAAAACCTAAAACTTAACTTAATTAAAATGGATCAATAGCGTGTGTAGCCGTGATGGTCTCTTTTCGGCGGAGTCCGGGAAGAGAACACGGTCTCGTGTTATGCTTGAACGTAAGTATTTCTAGGATCACTTCTTGATCATAGTTTCTCGACCGTGCCTTGCCTTCTCTTCTCGCTCTCATTTGTGTATGTTAGCCACCATATATTCTAGTGCTTGGTGCAGCTCCACCTCATACCTTTTACCTACCCATAAGCTTAAATAGTCTTGATCGCGAGGGTGTGAGATTGCTGAGTCCCCATGACTCACAGGTGACTTCCAAAACCATATGCAGGGACCGATGATACCATTCCAGGAGATGTGACTAAGCTCAAGTGGGAGTTCGATGAGGACTCAGGACGATACTACGTTTCCTTTCCAGACGATCAGTAGTGGAGCCCAGTTGGGGCGATCGGGGATCTTATGCATTTGGGGTTGTCTTTATTTTGGTTCCGTAGTCGGACCTTGATTGTATCTGGATGATTGTAATGCTATATTTATGTATTGTGTGAAGTGGCGATTGTAAGCCAACTATGTACCTCTTTCTTATTCAGTACATGGGATGTGTAAAGATTACCCCTCTTGCGACATTGCCTACAATGCGGTTATGCCTCTAAGTTGTGCTCCGACACGTGGGAGATATAGCCGCATCGCGGGTGTTACACTTCCACCCTTTACCAAGTATATAGATGCGTTAATTAAACAACAATATATATAGTGATATCCCAACAATATCCATGTTCCAACATGGAACAAACTTCATCTTCACCTGCAACTAGCAACGCTATAAGAGGGGCTGAGCAAAGCGGTAACATAGCCATTCAACGGTTTGCTAGGAAAAGAGGGTTAGAGGCTTGACATGGCAATATGGGAGGCATGATATAGCAAGTGGTAGGTATCACGGCATAGCAATAGAGCGAACAACTAGCAAGCAAAGATAGAAGTGATTTCGAGGGTATGGTCATCTTGCCTGAGATCCCGCAAGGAAGAAGAACGAGTCCATGAAGTAGACAAACGGACGTAGTCGAACGGATCCTCACAAACGCGACGTTATCGGAACTAACCCGAAGAAGAAACACCGGAAAGAAGCAAACAACATAGTAAACAACCATCACATCAACATGGCATGATGCACAACCAAGTATGATGCATGTCCGGTTTAAAGATACATGGCATGGAAAAATGCACAAGCAAAACTACAAGTTAAGTGGAGCTCAGTATGCAACGAGTTGCATATTGATGGAACACCACATTCAAGTTATTTAGTTCGATCTCGTTTATGTACCCAACAATATTAAATGTTGATTAACATGGCAAGGGGGTGAAGCATATGAAAACTACCTATCTAGGCAAGTTTAAATGAGGCCGGAACAATAAACAACAAGTCCGAAAACTCCTCATGTGCATATTTTAGGTTTGGTACTGATCTGCCCTAAACACAATTTTAAGTTGTTAAACATACAAAGTAATGTCACCATGTTAAACTAGGAATTTTTCTACCGCATTTACATATAAAGTTTATTAAAATCCAAGCTATGGTTATTTAGTTATGAATTAAATCATTTTAGCATGTTATTTAAGCAAATTAAAGCAAACATTATTTTAAACATTTTAAACATGGATGAAAGTTGCATATTATGAAACTAGACAAGATTCTAAGCATTTTTCATATAAGGTTTGTTCAATTTGGATGCATCATTTGAGAGTTAAGTTATGCATGAACTAGGACTTTTCTGCAAAACTGAAAAACACTGGATAAAAGATAAATTGCAGGACTGGGAAAAACATTATGCGGGCCGCAACTGGCTATGGGCCAAAACAGTGGAAGGGAAAAAAAGAGGGACGCTGGATCTGGCCTCACCATGGGCCTTGGCCCGTTGGTGGAGCTGGGCTGGAACACAGAGGCAGGCCCATGCGCAGCTACAAGGCCGGCTGGATCGAAGGAGGCCGGGCTTTGTGATCTGGCACGGGAGGCCGGTCGACGAAGCGGGACGCGGTTAACACACGCGTGCGAGCGCTCGTCCTGGACGAATTAGAGGAACGCAGCAGCAAGGCGAACTCCGGCGGTCGAGGAGAAGGTGACCGGCGGTGCTCGGGACCAGCAGGAGACGGCGAAGGCAAGGGGGGATCCGACCAGATCCAAGGCGGAGCGACCGGAACAGGGCAATGGTGGACTTGGAGCTCCAGGCATCGGCGTACATGGCGGCTTGGTTCAGTTCGGGCGCAGAGGAGCGGCGGTGCTGGTAGCCTACTCCCGCGAGCGACGAGATGGAGAGGGATCGGCGCGGGAGCTCGAGGCGGCCTTGGGTCTCTGCTCCCCGGTTCAAAGAAGAGGCGAGGCGCTAGCCTCGAACGACGACGGCGGGAGCAGCGTCGGTCCCCGGGTGGAGGACGCCCGAGCACGGCGAGGAAGCTCGGGGCAGAGGCAGCAGATGGAGCTCCTGCTCCAACGACGCGGCGGTGCAGGGAACTCGGGCAGGGGAGCTCGGGCTCCTGGATCGAGAGGGGAGGCACGGGAAGAGTGGACCCGAAGGTATGAACTGGTTTGGTGGCGGCAGAAATCAAGGAGATGGTCGGAGGCAAACTGGTTAGCTGGATCAGATCTAGGAGGATCCCGAGAGAGAAAGGAGTTGGTGGGGCGGCGGCTGAAAGAAAGGGATGGATGGGACGGCTCCTCGGATTAGGGTTAGGCGTCTATTATTTATAGGAAGGGTTAGCTTAGGGGCTACTCGGTCCCTCCGATCGTAATTGGGTGGACGAGAAATAAATAGTTAGGAAGACCAAATAGGAAAAAGGAGATGTTTTGTAGATGTTTGGGGATGATCTGAATCCAACGGTGACGAAAGTCCGGTTCGGGTTCGGGGAAGGTTTTGGGACGCGCGAGGGGGTCTAAGAACTGAGCAGAGAGGGGTTTTCGGACCGTGCGATCACATCGGACGGCTCCGGACGCGAAGAGGGGTAGGTTGGAGCTTGTGGGCTATGCAGAAGGCCTCGGGCTGAGAGGAGAGAAGACAGAGAGAGAGACCCGGTGACTGCTTCCGGAGACCAAAAATGTCCGACGTTTTAACCGACTATAATGTCGCTATAGTATAACGGTTGGGCTATCAAACGGACTCTGAAGGCGATGAAACTTGGCAGGCGACCTACTAACAACATAACAACACCGCATGCCAACTTTCAACCCATTCCGAGAACATTTTCCGGCCATTTATAAAATAATATTTCGGACGTGTCGCGGGAGCGTGAAAGTGTGTCTGGGCTCAGAACGGACAACGGACGGAACTGGGGGAACCCAGACGAATGCAAGTTTCGAAAAACATGATGATGCAATGCGGATGATGACATGGCAAGATGCAACACGCAAGCGAAAGACAAGGCAACAACATCGAATAACTGGAAGACACCTGGCGCGTCGGACTCGGGGCGTCACACGAAGCCACCTGGGAAAGAGGGGATGATCTACGCAAGGACCACCCACACCTATTTTCTAGCCAACCCTAATATCGAGGGCGAGATTCATCTTAAGGGGGTAGGTTTGTAACATCCCAAATTTTCAATTTGGAATGTTATACATAGGTCATTCATGCATATCATATTTTATTGCATTTTCATTTTGTGATCCTCAAAATCTTAAGCAACTCAAGGACCCTCGGAGAGAGTTGGGGATTTTCCCTCGTTCTCATATTTGAGTTTTATCAAATATTGAAACAAGGATCACTTTGGTTTTAATTATTATTTTTCTCCCCAAAAATATTTCATATTAAAATTATATGAGAGGAGATAATATGACTTCTCCAAAATAAATGAAATGTTGGAAGAAAAATATTAAAATCAATTTGTATTTTTATTTGAGGTTTTATCGCTATTTTATTTTCAATTATGAAAAATATGCATTTTTCAAAATTGCATTAGAGGCCCAAATAAATGTTCACCTTGTCCAGCGTATTTTTAGAGGACGGGGAAAATTTATTTCAGGATTTTTGGAGTCCGTTTAGTATTTCCTTTCTTTGTTTTTCTGTGCGGTATTATTTTTAAAAAAAGTCAACCGACCTAGCCGGGCCGTGCCCGACTAGGACTTCGCCCGGCCAGCCTTTTTAAGCGGAGGCCCGAGCCGCCCCCAAACCCTAGCCGCCGCCCCGTTGCCTGCCGCCCTGACGCTACGCCGCCACCCCACCATCCGCCGCCGGAGTTCGCCGCCGCCGTCGTCGTCCCGATCCGTGAGGTAGCCGTCGGTTTTATTTTAAAAACCTGTTCAGTTTTTATACGAAAACCTAGATGCGTTTTGTAGATCGGTTTTTTTCGGTTTAGTTATTTAGCAAACGCTCGTTCGTACATTCATTTTAACGAACGGTTTTCACCCGCTAACCGTAGACAGTGAATGTTCGTTCGCTAGCCTGTTCGTCAGTTTTCTTTTTCCAGGGTTTTCGGTGATTATTTTCAATCGCGATTTCTGCCTGTTTTTCGTTTTAGTTTATCTTTTCGCTCGTTTATCGGAATTAGGCAATTCAAGCGCCTAGATCTTCGTCTCAAAGCCCTCTTTCTGTTTAACCAACTTGAACAAGATTTTGGTACTGTAAAATTTGACTTTAGTCCATATTAGTAATCGGATCTTGTTTCTTTCACAGTTTGAGTTTCGTTGCTCCATTAGATTTGATTCTTTTTGCAAACCAGAGTTCTTCAGTTGAACTTTCCGGTTAGATCCTCTTATTTGAGATTTACCCGTGCATCTTTGCTTGAATGCTTATGTATGCTATTGTTTGTTTGTGATAGAACACTCGGAGTGCGAAGCGTGCTACTACGAGTCTTTAGGATTTGCAAATCGTCAGCAAGGCAAGTAACACTTTGATCATACCCTTTATCACCCAGTTTTTCTGCATTAGTTTCAACCTTCACACATTGCATGAGTAGGATCTCTTAACATGTGGGTCTGGGAAGTAGATAATGATGTAGAACCTATTACCTGTTTTATTATCAAACCCTTGGGAGTTGCTTCTACGTTATGCATATATTGCCATGCTATGCTCGTAGACGTGGTTTGGGTTTGAGTGTATCCATAACAGATTTGAGTTGTTAATTAATAGTTCAACTTAAGGTGGCAACTTTAATACACATCTGGGTGGATTGCTTGTGGGCACCTGGAGAATCCAGTGTTGTCCTAGGATATCCCGGAGTACCCGTGTGATCATCCTACGGTCTGCCACCCAGGCTCAAAGGGATCATAAGACTATTCATGCTAGAAACTTCCGTGTGCAGCCACAAGCCATTATGGGCTCTAGCATAGTGGAGTAAGTTGCGTGAGTTCTTGAAGAGGTGGACTAGCAGATGTAGGGGGTTGTAGGTGTACCGGTCCGCCCAGAGTAGAGAGCAAATGCTTCTGAAAGATTGTGTCTCGGTCATCTGTTTCTCAAACACCCTATAGTGCGAGAAATCCAAAGGAGGAGATCGAGTCTTGTGGGGAAAAGTGCGAAAACCTCTGCAGAGTGTATAAACTAATCATGGTTAGCCGTGTCCCCGGTTAAGGACATCTTGAGTATCTGGATCTTGGATTATCGTATGGATCTCATCACTCTAAATTAATTTGTTGGGTTGATAACTACTTTTAATTGGGATTGAGTTGGAGGAACCTTATCAATATTGTTCAACTACCATGATAGATAAATAAAATATATTCCTTTGTTGTAGGGAAAAATTGGCTTTTCGCAAAACATATTAACCATACAGCCTCCACCAGCCATATATGCATATAGTGATAGCTTTTATCTGTTCATTACTCTCCTGTGTTACTTTGCCAGCATATTCCATGTGCTAACATGTTTTCGGGCTGCAACATATCATGTTGTAGACTTTTCAGATGAGAAGTAAGGTGTGATAGGTCGTTTGTCATGCACTCAGCTATGTCGTTGGAGTTGATGGACTCACTTTATCTTCCAAGCCTTCCGCTGTTATCGTATTATATGGCCTTAAGCCATATTTATTGTAATAAGCTCTCTCTTGAGACATTCGATGTAATAAGTGTGTGATTGCCACTCTATTATAAATCCTTCGAGTACTGTGTGTGTCAGCATTACCGATCCAGGGATGACAATGAAGCACAGAGACATGACCGTTTGAGGTCGGGTCGCTACACCCAAAAATTGTAAAATAAATTGCTGGATGTGAGGAATTTACTTATTAATCATCTGCAAAAAGAATTAACTAAATAGCACTCTCCAATAAAACGTGGAAGCAATTCTCGTGAGCGCTAAAGTTTCTGTTTTTTACAGCAAGATCAAAAAGACTTTCCCCAAGTCTTCCCAACGGTTCTACTTGGCACAAACACTAATTAAACACAAAAAACACAACCAAAACAGAGGCTAGATAAATTATTTATTACTAAATAGGAGAAAAAAGCAAGGAATAAAAATAAAATTGGGTTGCCTCCCAACAAGCGCTATCGTTTAACGCCCCTAGCTAGGCATAAAAGCGAAGATAGATCTAGGTATTGCCATCTTTAGTAGGCAATTCTTCAATAAGACACCTATAACTCTTAGGAGTTTCTTTCTTTTTATTAATTACCAAACTCCTAGGCACGAAATCAAGAAAATCATTTGTAGCAAAAGGTTCCTTAAGGATAGTGAGAAAGTTGGGGTGAACACTTATGGATTTGAGATCCGCACTTCCCTTACTAGAGGTTTCACCCTTATTTTTAGGAACATACATCAATTTGGAAATCTTAGCATTAGGAGGAGTATTTTTCACAGAAGAAAAGGTAGACCCTATGTTGGTAATAATATCCTCAATTTTATTAATTCTAGTGGAATCTTGATCTATCTTTTCATTAACCATAGGTTCCTTTTCTTTAAAAAAATTTAAGAGCAACTCCTACCTTAGATCCGTATTGGGTAATTTGGTTATGGATCTTTCTATCCAAATTTTCAATCAACTCTATGGTGGCAACTTTATTTTTAATAATTTCAAGCTGTTGCATCACGTGTTCCAAAGTTAAAATAGTTCCATTAACCAAAAGAGGTGGTGGGCCAAACAAATCTATCATAGCATTATAAGAATCAAATGTATGGCTACCCAAGAAATTTCCTCCGGTAATGGTATCAAGAATATATCTATTCCAACGAGTGATGCCTACATAAAAATTGCAAAGAAGAACGAAAGTAGATTGCTTCCTAATAGATCTATTTTGTGCATTGCAAATTCTGAACCAAGCATCTTTTAGATTTTCTCCCTCCCTTTGTTTAAAATTAAGGACCTCATTCTCGGGAGATAAAGGAGTAGATAAAGGACTAGCCATAACGACGAAGCAAGGAGAAGAAAGGGCAAATGAAAAGGAGGGCGAATAAAACGGCAAGGGTGAAGTGGGGGAGAGGAAAACGAGAGGCAAATGGCAAATAATGTAATGCGAAGGATAAGAGTTGTGATGGGTACTTGGTATGTCTTGACTTGGCGTAGATCTCCCCGGCAATGGCGCCAGAAATCCTTCTTGCTACCTCTTGAGCACTGCGTTGGTTTTGCCTTGAAGAGGAAAGGGTGATGCAGTAAAGTAGCGCAAGTATTTCCCTCAGTTTTTGAGAACCAAGGTATCAATCCAGTAGGAGACCATGCGCGAGTCACCTCGTACCTACACACATAAATAAGAACCTCGCAACCAATGCGATAAAGGGGTTGTCAATCCCTTCATGTCCACTTGCAAGAGTGAGATCTGATAGATATGATAATAATAGATAAATATTTTTGGTATTTTTATGATATAGATTTAAAGTAAAGATTGCAAAATAAAGTAGATGGGAAACTTGTATGATGGAGAATAGACCCGGGGGCCATAGGTTTCACTAGTGGCTTCTTTCAAGATAGCATAAGTATTACGGTGGGCGAACAAATTACTGTCGAGCAGTTGATAGAAAAGCGAATAATTATGAGAATATCTAGGCATGATCATGTATATAGGCATCACGTCCGTGACAAGTAGACCAAAACGATTCTGCATCTACTACTATTACTCCACACATCGACCACTATCCAGCATGCATCTAGAGTATCAACTTCATAAGAACGGAGTAACGCCTTAAGCAATATGACATGATGCAGAGGGATAAACTCATGCAATATGATGTAAACCCCATCTTTTTATCCTCAATGGAAACAATACAATACGTGTCGTTTCCCTTTCTGTCACTAGGATCGAGCACCGCAAGATTGAACCCAAAGCTAAGCACTTCTCCCATTGCAAGAAAGATCAATCTAGTAGGCCAAACCAAACTGATAATTCGAAGAGACTTGCAAAGATAAACCAATCATACATAAAAGAATTCAGAGAGATTCAAATATTGTTCATAGATAGACTTGATCATAAACCCACAATTCATCGGATCTCGACAAACACACCGCAAAAGAAGATTACATCGAATAGATCTCCAAGAGAATCGAGGAGAACTTTGTATTGAGATCCAAAGAGAGAGAAGAAGCAATCTAGCTACTAGGTATGGACCCGAAGGTCTGAAGTAAACTACTCACACATCATCGGAGAGGCCATGAAGTTGATGTAGAGGCCCTCCATGATCAATGCCCCCTCCGACGGAGCTCCGGAAAGGCCCCAAGATGGGATCTCTTGGGTACAGAAGGTTGCGGCGGTGGAAATAGGGTTTCGTGGTGCTCCTGGATGTTTGCGGGGTATATGGATATATATAGGAGGAAGGAGTAGGTCGGTGGAGCAACGAGGGGCCCACGAGGGTGGAGGGCGCGCCCAGGGGGGTGGGCACGCCCCCCTGCCTCGTGGCCTCCTCGATTGTTTCTTGACGTCCACTCCAAGTCTCCTGGATCACGTTTGTTCCAAAAATAACACTCCCGAAGGTTTCATTCCGTTTGGACTCCACTTGATATTCCTTTTCGGCGAAACACTAAAATAGGCAAAAAAACAGCAATTTGGGCTGGGCCTCTGGTTAATAGGTTAGTCCCAAAAATAATATAAAAGTGTAAAAATAAGCCCATTAACATCCAAAATAGATAATATAATAGCATGGGGCAATCAAAAATTATAGATACGTTGGAGACATATCAGCCGCCACCGCCTTCCCCCGAGCGCGGGAGTCCGGCTCCCGCCCAGAAGCTGCCACCGTCGGAGTCCGTCCCCGACTCCGCCTCCCCGCCGCCTTGCCCCCTCCCCCAAGCAGGCCTCTCCCCCTCTTTAAATAGGCCCCCCTCTCCTCACCGCACCACCCCGCCGCCACCGCCGCCAGTGCCGACACCGCCTGCCGCGCCCGCGCCGCACCGCCGCACCAACCTGCCGCCTCCCCACGCCGCCAAAGCCCCGACGCTGCCCGTCGCCGGTGCCCCACCTCGCCGGAGAATTCCGCCGCCGCCGCCGGTTCATCTCCCCCAAACCTGTATAAACCGAAAAGACCCGGCCAGTTTTTTTAAAGTTTGGTTTTTATTTAGATCGGTTTATTATTTTAGGTTCTGTTAATTAGTGAACGTTCACCCGTTTAGATCTGTTAACGAACGAATTCGTTCGTTAGTTTCTGTTAGCGAATGTTCGTTCGTTAGATTTTTCTTTTTAGTTTAATTTTCGGCCAGGGACCTATTCGTAATTATTTTCATCGCAGATTAGTCCCTGATCTTTAAACCCTCACTACTTTTTGCTCATTTATCCAAATCCAGTGAAACCAACGCCAAAATCTTGGTCTTGTTCCCCTCTATCCAGATAATCAACTTAAACATGATTTTGAAAATTTAAAATTTGGTTTCAAGCAGATTTGAATTTGAACTTCTTTTGATCGTAGTTTGAGTTTCATAACTCCGATTTGATTGATTCGTTTTGCAAATCGAAGCTCTTCACTTGAACTTTCTGTTTAGATATTTTGTTTTGGTTTTACCTTTTCATCTTATGCTTGAGTGCTTATGTATGCTATTGTTTGTTCATGATAGAGTTTTCAGAGTGCGAGGCTTGCTACTACGAATCTCTAGGGTTTTCCAATCGTCAACAAGGCAAGTAACACTTTGATCATACCCCTTTATTACCCAGTTTTTATGCATTAGTTTCAATCCTCAAACATTGCATGAGTAGGCTTTGATATCATGTGGGTATGGGATGTAGTTGATGAGGTAGGAACCTATTGTCTTATATTCAAACCCCGGGTATTATTGTGTTTTGATTGCACTACCTTTCTATGCTCGTAGACGTGGATTGGTTTGTGAGATTCATGAAAGATGTGAGAGTTATTCATAACTAAGGGAAACTTAAGATGGCTACTTTAATACACATTTGGGTGGATTAGTTGCGGGCACCTGGAGCAATCCAGTGTTGTCCTAGGATATCCTGGAGTACCCATGTGATCATCCTATTGTTTGTCACACGGGCTCAAAGGGATCATAAGATTATTCATGCTAGAAATTCCATGTGCAGCCAAGCCATTATGGGCTCTGGCATAGTTGAGTATGTTGTGTGACCTCTTTCAATGGTAGGCTAGCAGATGTAGGGGATGTAGGTGGTACTATCTACCTAGAGTAAAGAGTTAATGCTTCTGAAAGACTGTGTCTCGGTCATTCGTTTCACAAACATCATATAGTGCGAGAAATCCAACGGAGGAGATCGAGTCTTGTGGGGAAAAGTGTGCAAACCTCTGCAGAGTGTATAAACTAATCATGGTTAGCTGTGTCCTCGGTTATGGACATCCTGAGTATCTAGTGCTTGAATTATTGATTTGATCTCATCACTTTGCTTAATGAAATTGTTGGGTTATAATTATTATTTTGGGATTGATTTGGAGGAACCTTCTCAATAAATTCATCAAACTTTGTAGTTAAATTAAATATATTCCTTTGTTGTAGGGAAAAATTAGCTTTATGCAAATGATAACCGTAGAGCCTCCACCAGCCAAATATGCATGTAGTGATAGCTATTATTTGTTCATTGCTCTATGGTGCTATCTTGCCAACATATTCCATGTGCTGACCTACACGGCTGCAACGTATCATGTTGCAGAATTTTCAGACGAAGAGTAAGGTGCGATAGGTTGTTGTCATGCACTCAGTATTGTCGTGGAGTTGGATGGACTCATTTATCTTCGAAGCTTCCATGGTTATCTTATTTAGATGGCCTTCAGCCATATTATTGTAATAAGTACTCTTTTGAGACACTCATTTTAATAAGTGTGCGACTGAACTCTGCAATAAATCCTCGAGTACTGTGTGTGTCAGCAATACCGATCTAGGGATGACACTTAAGCACAGGGACTTGGATCCATTTGGGCCGGGTCGCTACAAGCCCCCAGGTGCTTCTTCGGCCCATTGGTTGTCTTCTGGTCCAAAAACTCCACAAGAAGTTTCGTCGTGTTTGGACTCCGTTTGATATTGATTACCAGCGATGTAAAAAACATGCAAAAACAGCACCTGCACTTGGCACTATGTTAATAGGCTAGTACCAAAAAATGATATAAAATGACTGTAAAATGATTATAAAACACCCAAGATTGATAATATAACAGCATGGAACAATAAAAAAATTATAGATACGTTGGAGACATATCAGCATCCCCAAGCTTAATTCCTGCTCATCCTCGAGTAGGTAAATGGTAAAAACAGAATTTTTTATGTGGAATGTTGCCTAACATATCATCTCATATTCTTTTCTTTATAGCATGGACATTTGGACTTTTATATTGTTCGAAGCAATAGTCTAGTTTTGACATGATAACTTAAATACTCAAGCATATCAACAAGCAACCATGTATTTCAAAATATCAACGCTAAAATAAGCTATCCCTAGCCCATCATGCTCAATCATTGATCCATTCATCAAACACGCTCGCATATTAACTACACCCAATGCTCAAGTACGATCATAGTGCCTCCTAGTTGGTGCTTTTATAAGAGAAGATGAAGACTCAAATTCAAAAATAAAAATTCCATAAAGTAAAAGAAAGGCCCTTCGCAGAGGGCCGTAGGGATTTGTAGAGGTGCCAGAGCTCAAAGCGAAAATTGAGAGATAAAACATTTTGAGAGGCATACTTTTCCCACCAACAAAAATGACTTGGAGTTCCCAACACTTTCCATGCTAGATATATCATAGGCGGTTCCCAAACAGAAATTAAAGTTTCTTCCTTTTTCCACCATACTTTCACTTTCCATGGCTAACCATATCCACGGGTTCCTTCCATACCAACACTTTCCAAGGAATTTATTATTTGACAACGTAAAGTAAATTCATTTTTCATTTCGGGACTGGGCATTGATACGTCTCCTCATATCTACTTTTCCGAACACTTTTGCCCTTGTTTTGGACTCTAACTTGCATGATTTGAATGGAACTAACCCGGACTGATGTTGTTTTCAGCAGAATTGCCATGGTGTTATTTTTGTGCAGAAATAAAAGTTCTCGAAATGACCTGAAAATCAACGGAGATTATTTTTGGAATATATAAAAAATACTGGAAGAATGATCCACATCGGGGGGCCCACACCTTGTCCACGAGGGTGGGGGCGCGCCCCCCTGCCTCGTGGGCCCCCTGACGCTCCACCGACCTCAACTCCAACTCCATATATTCGTGTTCGGGAGAAAAAAATCAGAGAGAGGGATTCATCATGTTTTACGATACGGAGCCGCTGCCAAGCCCTAAACTCTCTCGGGAGGGCTGATCTGGAGTCCGTTCGGGGCTCCGGAGACGGGAATCCGTCGCCATCGTCATCATCAACCTTCCTCCATCACTAATTTCATGATGATCACCGCCGTGTGTGAGTAATTCCATTGTAGGCTTGCTGGACAGTGATGGGTTGGACGAGATTTATCATGTAATCGAGTTAGTTTTGTTAGGGTTTGATCCCTAGTATCCACTATGTTCTGAGATTGATGTTGCTATGACCTTGCTATGCTTAATGCTTGTCACTAGGGCCCGAGTGCCATGATTTCAGATCTGAACCTATTATGTTTTCATTAATATATGAGAGTTCTTGATCCTATCTTGCAAGTCTATAGTCACCTATTATGTGTTATGATCCGTTAACCCCGAAGTGACAATAATCGGGATACTTACCGGTGATGACCGTAGTTTGAGGAGTTCATGTATTCACTATGTGTTAATGCTTTGGTACGGCACTCTATTAAAAGGAGGCCTTAATATCCCTTAGTTTCCATTAGGACCCCGCTGCCACGGGAGGGTAGGACAAAAGATGTCATGCAAGTTCTTTTCCATAAGCATGTATGACTATATTCGGAATACATGCCTACATTACATTGATGAACTGGAGCTAGTTCTGTGTCACCCTATGTTATGACTGTTACATGATCGATTGCATCCGGCATAATTCTCCATCACCGATCCAATGCCTACGAGCTTTTCCTATATTGTTCTTCGCTTATTTACTTTTCTGTTGCTGCTGTTACAATCACTACAAAACCCAAAAATATTACTTTGCTACCGTTACCACTATTATCATATTACTTTGCTACTAAATACCTTGCTGCAGATATTAAATTTCCAGGTGTGGTTGAATTGAAAACTCAGCTGCTAATACTTGAGAATATTCTTTGGCTCCCCTTATGTCGAATCAATAAATTTGGGTTGAATACTCTACCCTCGAAAACTGTTGCGATCCCCTATACTTGTGAGTTATCAATAACATTTTTTGGCGTCGTTACCGGTGAGCATAGCTCTATTATTTGAGTCACTTGGGATTTATATCTGCTTATCATTATGAAGAACTTGAAAGATCAAAGAACCAAGATCTATCCCTCAACTACGAGGGGAGATAAGGAATTGCCATCTAGCTCTGCACTTGATTCACCTTCTGTTACGAGTAAATTTGCAACACCTACACATGCTATTGATTCTGATAGGTCGCATGTTATTGATGATGCCACTTCTGCTATGCATGATACTTATGATGAAACTACTTCTATGCTTGATACTACTATGCCACTTGGTGAATTTCTTGATGCACAACTTGCTAGGGCTAGAGAGAATGAAATTATTGAAACTGATAATATTGATGAAAGTGATGATGAAGATTCTCCCCCTAGATATGAATTGCCTGTTGTTCCTGAAGGTTATGTTATGGATGAAGAAACTGCTAGAGACTTTCTTGCCTGCAATGATAGAAGTGATCTTAAGAAACTATTGGCTAAGCTGAAAGAAAAATCTCTGAATGCTAGAATGAAATATGATCCTACTTATGCTACTTCACCTATCTTTATTACTGATAAGGATTATGATTTCTCAGTTGATCCTGAGTTAATTACTTTGGTTGAATCTGATCCTTTCTATGGCTATGAATCTGAAACTGTTGTGGCACATCTTACTAAATTAAATGATATAGCTACCATGTTCACTAATGATGAGAAAACTCGTTATTATTATATTATTAAATTATTTTCGTTCTCATTAAAGGGTGATGCTAAGATATTGTTTAATTCTCTTGATCCTGGTTGTGTGCATAGTCCCCAGGATATGATTTACTACTTCTCTGCTAAATATTTCCCCGCTCATAAGAAACAAGCTACTTTAAGGGAAATATATAATTTTGTGCAAATTGAAGAAGAGAGTCTCCCACAAGCTTGAGGGAGGCTTCTCCAATTACTTAATGCTTTGCCTGATCATCCTCTCAAGAAAAATGAAATACTTGATATCTTTTATAATGGAATAACCAATGCTTCCAGAGACCACCTGGATAGTTGTGCTGGTTGTGTTTTCAGGGAAAGAACGGTTGATCAAGCTGAAATCCTATTGAATAATATGTTGACCAATGAAAATAATTGGAAACTTCCTGAACCAACTCCTAAGCCAACTCTGAAGAAAAGAGGTATTCTATTTCTCAGTCCTGAAGATATGCAAGAGGCAAAGAAATCTATGAAAGAAAAAGGTATTGAAGCTGAAGATGTTAAGAATTTACCTCCTGTTGAAGAACTACATGGTCTTAATTCATCACCTATTGAAGAAACACATGGTATTGATAACCCGACACAGGTAGTAAAGGTAAATTCTCTCTATAGATATGATAAAGCTGAAATCACTCCTGCTAAGTTTGCTAGCCAATGATTGGATGAATTTGATAGCTTTATGGTTAAACAAGAAAACTTCAATGCTTATGTTGGTAGACAATTGAAACATAATGCTTATATGATTGAACACTTGAGTGATTATATGGCTAGTGTTAAAGGTGAACTTAAACTTATTAGTAAACATGCTTCTATGGTTACCACTCAAGTAGAACAAGTACTTAAAGCTCAGAATGATTTGCTCAATGAATTGGATAGTAAGAATAATGAATTTGTTGTTAGAGTTATGACTAGAGGTGGTAAAATGACTCAGGAACCTTTGTATCTTGAAGGCCACCCTAAGATAATTGAGCAAGATTCTCAGAGAGCTAATGTAGATGTACCTAGTCCTTCTAAAAGGAAGAAAAAGAAAAATGATAGGACTTTGCATGCTTCTAGTGAACCTGTTGTAGACACACCTGAGAATCCCAATGATATTTATTTCTGATGCTGAAACACAATCTGGTAATGAACACGAACCTAGTGATAATGTTACTGATGATGTTCATGTTGATTCTCAACCTAGCAATGATAATGATGTAGAGATTGAACCTGCTGTTGATCTTGATAACCCACAATCAAAGAATCGACGTTATGATAAGAGAGACTTTGTTGCTAGGAAGCATGGTAAAGAAAGAGAACCATGGGTTCAGAAACCCATGCCTTTTCCTCCTAAACCATCCAAGAAAAAGGATGATGAGGATTTTGAGCGCTTTGCTGAAATGATTAAACCTATCTTTTTGCGTATGCGTTTGACTGATATGCTTAAAATGAATCCTTATGCTAAGTATATGAAGGAAATTGTTACAAATAAAATAAAGATACCGGAAGCTGAAATTTCCACCATGCTTGCTAATTACACTTTTTAAGGGCGGGATACCAAAGAAACTTGGAGATCCAGGAGTACCAACTATACCATGCTCCATTAAAAGAAACTATGTTAAAACTGCTTTATGTGATCTTGGAGCCGGTGTTAGTGTTATGCCTCTCTATTTATATCGTAGACTTGATTTGAATAATTTGACACCTACTGAACTATCTTTGCAAATGGATGATAAATCAACTGCTATACCTGTCGGTATTTGTGACGATGTGCCCGTTGTGGTTGCAAACGTTACTATTTTAACGGACTATGTTATTCTTGATATTCCTGAGGACGATAGTATGTCTATTATTCTTGGAAGACCCTTTTTGAATACTGCAGGGGCTGTTATTGATTGCACCAAAGGCAATGTCACTTTTCATGTTAATGGTAATGAGCATACGGTACACTTTCCGAGGAAACAACCTCAAGTCCACAGTATCAATTATATTGGAAAATTTTCAACAATCACCATTGGAGGTTTTGAATTCCCTCTTCCTACTGTCAAGAAGAAATATGATATTCTTATTGTTGGGGACATGCATATCCCCGTTGAGGTAACATAGTGTTATTCAAAATTTCTCCGGTTCCATGTTATTTGGAATGAGTTTGTTAACAAGACTTGATCAACCTTGTTAGTGGATTCCTTTTGATGAGCATGAGATGGATGAATTTAGAAAACACAACTCTCTGTACCCTCTTTTTACTTTCTGTTATTAAATAAAGCAAATATAATATTTTCTGTCTGTTTTCTGAATTATCCATGCAATAAAAAATACCCCGAAAATAGAAGTTCTCCAAATGCCCTGAAAATTAAATATGATTTTTTTCTAGAATATTTGAGAATATCTGGCACTGAAAACACAGCAGGGGGGCAGCCACATGCCCACGAGGGTGGAGGGCGCTCCCACCCCCCTGGGCGCGCCCCCCTACCTCGTGGACCCCACGTGGGTCCCCTTCACTTATTCCAGCCACCACACACTCCTTCTTCCTCCAAAAAAATCACTAACCAGCTCAAGCACGAGTTCTAGCTCATCTTGCTGCCACTTTCAATCTCCTAGCTCAAAGCTCCATTCACAAAACTGCTTTGGGGGATTTTTCTTTGGTATGTGACTCCTCCAATGGTCCAACTAGTTTTTGTTCTAGTGCTTTATTCATTGCAAATTTTTGCTGCTTAGGTGACCCTGTTCTTGAGCTTGCATGTCAAATTTATGTGGTCCAAAGTAGTTTTAATGCATGATATTGCCTCTAGGCACTTGTAGGAGTAGTTGCTATCAATTTTGTTGAGTTTGGTTCACTTTTATTTTGAGTTGCTAAAAAATTCAGAAATTTCAGAAAAAGATGAAGAGATTTTTGAGGGGCTCATCGAGTCGAAGCTCGAAGGATAAACAAAGTGAAGAGAACAAGAAGCCCAAGTATAATCTCCCTCGCACCGCGGAGGTTCGGCCGTGTGAATGGACTTGTGATGATTTCTTGAGAGCAGCCGGGATTTATGATGATTTCTATGAGTTGGATAAGAATGCAGGCCTCACCGCCTTCCTCCACGACCAACGCGAACATACCTTGTTCCGCCGGAGGCCATTCACGCCTACCGGAACCCCACACTAGCTACAGAGCCAGAGCCGGAACCACAATTTGATCCTTCACGACAGTCTGCTTACCAGTGGGATCCGGAGGAGATTGCCAACCAGTGGCAACCCGAGGCTCCTTCTCAGTACGACCCCAACTATTACTTTGGATATCCGCCAGGCCAGTCATGGCCATAGACCAACTTAGGCCAAAAGCCTAAGCTTGGGGGAGTACGTACTTCTCACTGACATTACATTCATGTTCACACACTCATGCTAGTTGTCGGTACTCATACTTTTTCACTGTATCATCCATGCTAGTTTATTTTCATTTTCTCGCTTTCTTCTTGTGTGTTTGATAAACCTTAAAAAGATTAGTTGTAGCTTTTAGCTGGTTTACTTTTCATGCCTGTAGTAGTAATAATTAAAAAGAAAACCCAAAAAGATTTCTCGTTCTTCTTTTGCTAGTTGGGAGCTTTCCCGTGTAAATAGTTCTGTTTCTTTTCTTTCCTTTGGGGGTCGAGAAGAGAAGACCATGATGAAAATGTTGAGTGGCTCTCTTATGCATTATTGTTGATCTAACAAAGAGCCCATATTGCCTTGTCTTCTCTCTTGAATTGAATGCTTGCAGATTCCAGCTTAGTCCAATGCACGTGCACTATTATTATTATCCACACTATTCGGTCGTGCAAGTGAAAGGCAATAATGATGATTATATGATGAGCTTATTGAGATGAGGAAAGCTGGTATGAACTCGACCTCTCTTGTTTTTGTAAATATGATTAGTTCACCATTCCTGATTAAGCCTATTATGAAAGAAACATGTTTGCAATGACAATTAGAGATTATAGTTGCTTATGCCATGCTTAATTAGCTAGGAGCTTATAATGGTTTACCTTGCGTGCCAACATGCTATTAAAATGGTTGTGATGTGGTATGATAGGGTGGTAGCCTCTTTTGAACGATTCGAGTGGTTTGACTTGGCACATGTTCACGCATGTAGTTGAAACAAAATCAGCATAGCCACTACAATACTATGTTCATGGTGCATTATATCCTACTCATGCTTCATTCGGTGTTGATTAATTTTAACGCATGTTCATGACTGTTGTCGCTTTCTAGCTAGTCGCTTCCCGGTCTTTTTCTAGCCTTCACTTGTACTAAGCGGGAATACTGCTTGTGCATCCAATTCCATAAACCCAAAGTTATTTCATATGAGTCCACCATACCTACCTATATACGGTATCTACCTGTCGTTCCAAGTAAATTTGTATGTGCCAAACTCTAAACCTTCAAATAAACATTCTGTTTTGTATGCTCGAATAGCTCATGTATCAACTAGGGTTGTCTGTATCTTCCATACTAGGCGGGTTATTCTCAAGAGGAGTGGACTCCGCTCCTCACTCACAAGAAAATGGCTGGTCACCGGGATGCCCAGTCCCATGCTTTATGCAAATCAAATCAAAATAACTGTAAACAAAACTCCCCCGGGACTCTTGTTAGTTGGAGGCACTCTTTGTTTCGAGCAAGCCATGGATTGATGCTTGTTGGTGGAGGGGGAGTATAAACTTTACCATTCTGTTTGGGAGCCGCTTATAATGTGTGTAGCATGGAAGATATTGTGATCTCTCGGTTGTTATGTTGACAATGAAAGTATACCGCTCAAAATATTATTCATATCCATTTCAAAACCGAGCTCTGGCGCCTCTACAAATCCATGCTTCCCTCTGTGAAGGGCCAATCTATTTACTTTTATGTTGAGTCATCATCCTCTTATTTAAAAGCACCAGTTGGAGATCACCGCTATCATTTGCATCCATTACTATTAGTTTACATTGAGTATGACTTGACTAGATCTCTTTTACCATGAATTACAATGTCTAGTCAGTCCTTGATCTTTAAAGGTGCTCTGCATTTATGTTTTGCGGTCTCGGGAAGGGCTAGCGAGATACCATCTTGTCATATCATATCATGATTATTTTGATAAAGTGTTGTCATCCGAGATTTATTATTATTGCTCACTAGTTGATTATGCCATTGATATGAGTAAACATGAGACCTAAATGTTATTGTGAATATGGTTAGTTCATAATCTTTGCTGAAAACCTGAATGCTGGCTTTACATATTTACAACAACAAGAGCAAACAGAGTTTGTAAAGGTTTTTCTTTATCACTTTTAGTTTATCAACTGAATTGCTTGAGGACAAGCAAAGGTTTAAGCTTGGGGGAGTTGATACGTATCCATCGTATATACTATTCCAAACACTTTTGCCCTTGTTTTGGACTCTAACTTGCATGATTTGAATGGAACTAACCCGGACTGACGCTGTTTTCCGCAGAATTGCCATGGTGTTATTTTTGTGCAGAAATAAAAGTTCTCGGAATGACCTGAAAATCAACGGAGATTATTTTTGGAATATATAAAAAATACTGGAAGAAAGATCCATGTTAGGGGGGCACACCCTGTCCACGAGGGTGGGGCGCGCCCTACCCCTCTGGGTGCGCCCTACCCCCCTGGGCGCGCCCCCTACCTCATGGGCCCCCTGACGCTCCACCGACCTCAACTCCAACTCCATATATTCTTGTTCAAGGAGAAAAAAATCGGAGAGAGGGATTCATTGCGTTTTACGATACGGAGCTGTCCCCAAGCCCTAAACTCTCTCGGGAGGGCTGATCTGGAGTCCGTTCGGGGCTCCGGAGAGGGGAATCTGTTGCCATCGTCATCATCAACCTTCCTCCATCACCAATTTCATGATGCTCATCGCCGTGCGTGAGTAATTCCATCGTAGGCTTGCTGGACGGTGATGGGTTGGATGAGATTTATCATGTAATCGAGTTAGTTTTGTTAGGGTTTGATCCCTAGTATCCACTATGTTCTGAGATTGATGTTGCTATGACTTTGCTATGCTTAATGCTTGTCACTAGGGCCCGAGTGCCATGATTTCAGATCTGAACCTATTATGTTTTCATCAATATATGAGAGTTCTTGATCCTATCTTGCAAGTCTATAGTCACCTATTATGTGTTATGATCCGTTAACCCCGAAGTGACAATAATCGGGATACTTACCGGCGATGATCGTAGTTTGAGGAGTTCATGTATTCACTATGTGTTAATGCTTTGGTCCGGCACTCTATTAAAAGGAGGCCTTAATATCCCTTAGTTTCCATTAGGACCCCGCTGCCACGGGAGGTTAGGACAAAAGATGTCATGCAAGTTCTTTTCCATAAGCACGTATGACTATATTCGGAATACATGCCTACATTACATTGATGAACTGGAGCTAGTTCTGTGTCACCCTATGTTATGACTGTTACATGATCGATCGCATCTTGCATAATTCTCCATCACCTATCCAATGCCTATGAGCTTTTCCTATATTGTTCTTCGCTTATTTACTTTTCCGTTGTTGCTGTTACAATCACTACAAAACCCAAAAATATTACTTTGCTACCATTACCACTATTATCATATTACTTTGCTACCAAATACCTTGCTGCAGATATTAAGTTTCCAGGTGTGGTTGAATTGACAACTCAGCTGCTAATACTTGAGAATATTCTTTGGCTCCCCTTGTGTCGAATCAATAAATCTGGGTTGAATACTCTACCCTCAAAAACTGTTGTGATCCCCTATACTTGTGGGTTATCAAGCATCCCTAATACCTTTGTCTTACTCTCATGCAATGACAAGTGAATAAACTCTCATCGTGAGAATAACACATCTAGCATGGAAAATATTAGCCACCCCTTACCGCCTCGCGAGCGGTATGAGCACACAAAAGAGAAATTTATTTTGAATATTAGAGATGGCACATACAAATTTGCTTAGAATGGCAAAATAATACCGCATATAGGTAGGTAGAGTGGACTCATGTGGCAAAACTAGTTTAAAGGATTTTGGATGCACAAGTACTGATCATACTTAGTGCAAAATGAAGGCTAGCAAAAGATTGAGAAGCGACCAACCAAGAAACGAATAATCTCATAAGCGAGCATTAAGCATAATTAACACCGAATAATGCACCACAAGTAGGATATAATTTAATTGCATAACTATTGACTTTCGTGCTTGCATAGGGAATCACAAACCTTAACACCAATATTCTTACTAAAGCATAATTACTCATCAAGATGACTCACATATCATGTCATCATATCTCAAAACGATTACTAAGAATCAAGTTGATTTTGTCCAATGATCTTCATGAAAGTTTTTATTATATCCTTCTTGGATATCTATCACTTTGGGACTAATTTTCATGTGTTACTTTTTATAAGCTCAAACAAATATAAGTGAAGATCACGAGCATAATATTTCTTTCTCTCAAATTAATTTAAGTGAAGCAAGAGAGAATTTCTTGAAAATTTTACTAACTCTCAAATAAATTGAAGTGAAACAAGAGAGAATTTCTTCAAAAATACTAAAGCACACCGTGCTCAAAAAGATATAAGTGAAGCACTAGAGAAAATCCATAGCTCATAAAAAATTGAAGTGAAGCATAGAGAGCAATTCTAACAAGTAATGGCATAATTTTGGCTCTCTCAAATAGGTGTGTCCAGCAAGGGATCAAGACTAAAACACAAAATAAAACAAGCAAAGACTCATATCATACAAGACGCTCCAAGCAAAACACATAGTATGTGACGAATAAAAATATAGCTTCAAGTAAAATACCGATGGTCGTTAGAAGAAAGAGGGGATGCCACTCGGGGCGTCCCCAAGCTTAGTTGCTTTCTCTCTTTGGATAATAGCTTGGGATGCTAATTTTTATATTAATCTCCTGCAAAAATAATTGGTATTTTATGGCTCTATGGTTAGAAATGAGAATTGCTTTCGTGAGCGCAAAAGTTTCTGTTTTTCAGCAAGATCAAACAACTAACACCCAAGAAGATCCTAAAGGCTTTACTTGGCACAAACACTAATTAAAACACAAAAAACACAATCATAACAGTAGCATAATTGTGCTAACACTCAAGAACAAAAAGCAAAAATAAATTTTATTCATGGGGTTGCCTCCCAACAAGCGCTATAGTTTTACGCCCTTAGCTAGGCATAAAGCAAGGATCTAAGTTTTGTCATCTTTGTTCAACTCTTCAATCAAACACTTAGAATTCTTCAAAGATTTAGCATAAAGATTTTCAATGACAATACTCCTAGGAACAATTTTAAAGAATTCATTCCTGCCAAAGGGATCTCTTATAACTTCAACAAAATTCGGGTGAATGCTAATCATCTTAAGATCCTCTTTACTATTACTAGAAGCTGCACCCTTGTTCTTAGTAACTTGAGTAGTTTTGCCAATCTTTACGGGAGTTTTTTCAACAGTTTTAGCGGAAGCAAAAGCCGTGCTCAAATTACTGAAGATTTCTTCTAGTTTATCAACCCGAGACGAACTTTCTTCAATTCTTTCATGAATTACGATTCCCTTTTCTTTTAACAACTTAAAAACTTCTCCCGCTTTTGACCCAATTTTAGTAGCAAAATTATGCATCTTTTTATCCAAGTTTTCAATATGTTCTTCAGTAAGCATTTCTTTTCAATAGCAATAAGCTTTCCATGACATGCTGCATCTACTACTATTACTACTATCTTTCCATGACACGCCCAAGATTAGTAGACCAACTCCTGCCTGCATCTACTACTATTACTCCACACATCGACCGCTATCCAGCATGCATCTAGTGTATTAAGTTCATGGAGAAATGGAGTAATGCAATAAGAACGATGACATGATGTAGACAAGATCTATTTATGTAGAAATATACCCCATCGTTTTATCCTTAGTACCAACAATACATACGTGTCGGTTCCCCTTCTGTCACTGGGATCAAGCATCGTAAGATCGAACCCACTACAAACAACATGTTACATTGCAAGATAAATAGATCAAGTTGAACAAACAAACCCAAATGTCGGAGAAGAAATACGAGGCTATAAGCAATCATGCATATAAGATATCAAAGAAACTCAAATAACTTTCATGGATAAAAAGAGATAGATCTGATCATAAACTCAAAGTTCATCGGATCCCAAGAAACACACCGCAAAGAGTTACATCATATGGATCTCTAAGAGACCATTATATTGATAATCAAACGAGAGAGAGGAAGCCATCTAGCTACTAACTACGGACCCGAAGGTCTACAAAGAACTACTCACGCATCATCGGAGAGGCACCAATGTAAGTGGTGAACCCCTCTGTGATGGTGTCTAGATTGGATCTGGTGGTTCTGGACTTTGCGGTGGCTGGAGTTGATTTTCGTCGACTCCCCTAGGGTTTCTAGGATATTGGGGTATTTATAGAGTAAAGAGGTGGTCTGGGGAGCACCCGAGGTGGGCACAACCCACCAGGGCGTGCTTGGGCCTCCAGGCGCGCCCTGGTGGGTTGTGCTCCCCTCGGAGCAGCCCCCGAGGTGCTTCTTTGGCCCATTGGTTGTCTTCTGGTCCAAAAATATCCACAAAAAGTTTCGCTGCGTTTAGACTCCTTTTGATATTGATTACCTACGATGTAAAAAACATGCAAAAAAACAGCAACTGGCACTTGGCACTATGTCAATAGGTTAGTACCAAAAATGATATAAAATGACTATAAAATGATTATAAAACATCCAAGATTGATAAAATAACAGCATGTAACAATCAAAAATTATAAATACGTTGGAGACGTATCACATACCTAGTTCAATCACGTTACCGGCAATTCTCTTTACTCGTTCCATAATACATCACCTCGTGACTAACTCCTTAGTCGTTTGCTTGCAAGGTTATGATGTGTATTGCCGAGAGGGCCCAGAGATACCTTTCCGATACTCAGAGTGACAAATCCTAATCTCAATTCGTGTCAACCCAACAAAACACCTTCGGAGATACCTGTAGAGCATCTTTATAATTACCCAGTTATGTTGTAACGTTTGATAGCACACAAGGCATTCCTCCGTTATCCGGGAGTTGCATGATCTCATAGTCAAAGGAATATGTATTTGACATACATGAAAGTAGTAGCAATAAACAGTACGATGAAATTCTACGCTAACGGGTGGGTCTTGTCCATCACATCATTCTCCTAATGTTGTGATCCCGTTATCAAATGACAACACATGTCCATGGTTAGGAAACCTTGACCATCTTTGATCAACGAGCTAGTCTAGTGGAGGCATACTAGGGACACGGTATTTGTTTGTGTATTCACACATGTATTTAAGTTTTCGATCAATACAATTCTAGCATGAATAATAAACCTTTATCATGAATAAGGAAATATAAAATAACAAATTTATTATTGCCTCTAGGGCATATTTCCTTCACTCAAAATGATCTAAGTGAAGCATGAGAGTATATCTTCAAAATTAAACCACCACCGTGCTCAAAAAGATAAAAGTGAAGTACTAGAGCAATTCCATAGCTCAAAAAATTTAAGTGAAGCACATAGAGCAATTCTAACAAATCATAGCATCATTATGGCTCTCTCAAATAGGTGTGTCCAGCAAGGATGATTGTGACAAAATAAAAGGAAAAACAAGCAATGACTCATATAATACAAGACGCTCCAATAAAAACTCATGATATGTGACAAATAAAAATATAGCTCCAAGTAAAATTACCGATGGTCGTTAGAAGAAAGAGGGGGTGCCTTCCGGGGCATCCCCAAGCTTAGTTGCTTGGTACTCCTTGAATATTAACTTGGGGTGCCATGGGAATCCCAAAGCTTAGGCTCTTTTCACTCCTTATTCCTTCATCTATCGTGATCTCACCCAAAGCATGAAAACTTCAATCACACAAAACTTAACAAAACCTTCGTGAGATCCGTTAGTATAATAAAGAAAATCACCACTTTAAGTAATGTTGAAAACCCATTCATATTTTGTTATTGAATTATATCTACTGTATTCTAACTTTACCATGGCTTATACCCCCTGATACAATCCATAGATTGATCAAAATAAGCACACAATGCAACGAAAACAGAATCTGTTAGAAATAGAATAGTCTGTAGTAATGTGGACTTTGACCATACTTCCATAACTCCAAAAATTCTGAAATATTAGGAAAACTTGGGAAATTTGTGTATCGATCATGTGTAAAAATATATATAATTTTTCGACACTTCAAAAATTTTCTACTAGACATAAAAGTTTCTGTTTTCCAACCGTATCAAATCAACTATCACCCAAATCATCCCAAAGGCTTTACTTGGCACAAACACTAATTAAAACATAAAAGACACGATCATAATAGAATTATAATTGCATATTTAATTAATAACAGAAATAAAAAGAAAAATTTGAAAGGTAACTATTGGGTTACCTCCCAACAAGCGCTATCGTTTTACACCCCTAGCTAGGCATAATGCATATATTGAAGTATTATCGTCATTAGTTTTTGCTCCATAGGTTGCCCTCATGATTGACTCATATGGTGGCTTAATTCTAGTCCTAGGGAAGTGTTCCATACCCTTTCTTAATGGAAACTGAAATTTAATATTCCCTTCTTTCATATCAATCACGGCACCGATAGTTCGTAAAAACGGTCTACCAAGTATGATGGGACAAGACGAATTGCAATCAATATCAAGAACAATAAAATCTATGGGCACATAATTCCTATTTGCAAGAATAATAACATCATTAATTCTTCCCAAAGGCTTTTTAATATTAGAATCCGCCAAGTGCAAATTAAGAGAACATTCCTCAATATTGGTAAAACCTAGCACATCACATAGAGATTTTGGAATTGTGGAAATGCTAGCACCCAAATCACATAAAGCATTGCACTCATAATTCTTAATATTGACTTTAATGGTGGGTTCCCATTCATCATATAATTTTCTAGGAAATGAAATCTCTAATTCTAACTTTTCTTCTAAAACTTTCATCATTGCTTCCATGATATGTTTAGTAAAAGCTTTGTTTTCCTCATAGACATTGGGTGAATTTATCATGGATTGTAACAAATAAATGCATTCAATCAAGGAGCAACTATAATAATTAAAGTATTTGTAATCCAAAAGAGTGGGCACATCACTAGTTAAAGTTTTTACCTCTCCAAACCCACTTTTATCATATTTTTCAACAAGATTTCCACCCTCCGAATTATGGGGACGCCTTATAGCTAAAGTTGACTCTTCTTAAATCCCCTTATCATCAAATTTAATATTACTAAACAAAGAATCAATAGAAGATACACCAATCATCTTAACATCTTCATCATTATTATGAAAGCAATTGGGTGAAAACACTCTTTCTAAAAATTCTCTTTTAGCTCTAAGCATAACAGTTCTTTTCTTACTTTAATCAATAGAAACATATAAAGCTTTAATTGATTCATTAATATCAACATTGGGTGGAAAAAATTTAACCTTGTGATTTTCCACATCATGGGTAATTCTATCGATGCTCCTAGACATATCATCAAGTTTACTCAATTTTTCTTCTATCATAGTGTTGAAAACTTTTTGAGAATTGATAAATTCCTTAATATTACTCTGAAGATCAGAGGGCATCCTATTATTATTATTATAAAAATTACCATAGGAATTGACATAACTATTAGAGGAATTTCCAGGAAAAGGCCTAGGATTAAAATTACCTCTATAAGCATTGTTATTAAAATTGTTTTGCGAGACAAAATTCACATCTATGGATCATTATTTTGCTCAACCAAAGTAGACAAATGCACATCATTAAGATCAATAGGAGCATTTTTACTAGCAACCAACTTCATAGGAGCATCAACTTGATCACTCAAAGTACTAATTTCCTCAATAGAATTCACTTTTCTACTAGTAGGAGCTCTTTCGGTATGCCACAGTGAATAATTAGCCATAATATTATTAAGCAATTTAGTAGCTTCACCCAAAATAATCTCCATAAAAGTACCATCTGCGGCGGAATCTAAAAGATTTCTAGAAACAAAACTCAAAATTGTATGATCATCCACAAATTTAAACAATGAGTAGGGCAATTTCTTATCATAAACTTCATCATTTCCCAAGATTGGGCAACATGTTAATGCTCAAGTTGCTTAAAATTCATGATTTGATTTCTAAGGGAAATAATTTTCGCGGGAGGAAAATACTTAGTGATAAAAGCATCTTTGCACTTGTCCCAAGAATCAATACTATTTCATGGCAAATATGAAAACCAAAATTTGGCACGACCCCGAAAAGAAAGGAAATAATTTTAATGTTGCAATATTATTGTCCACATCTTTTTTTCCATATCACACAATTCTACGAAAGTGTTTAGATGGGACAAGGCATCCACATT
Source organism: Triticum urartu (assembly GCF_003073215.2). Lineage (NCBI taxonomy): Eukaryota > Viridiplantae > Streptophyta > Magnoliopsida > Poales > Poaceae > Triticum > Triticum urartu. The sequence continues at coordinate 210,107,762 of NC_053022.1, read as the reverse complement.
AGGATTACCGGAAAATTGCTCTTTCATAACAAGATTCAACAAAGTGGCATTAATATCATAAGACTCCGCACTAGCGGCAGGAGGAGCAATCGGAGTACTAATAAAATCATTGTTATTAGTATTGGAAAAATCACACAACTTGGTATTTTCTTGAGACATCATGACTACGCAAACAAGAACACAAGCAAATAAAAGATCAAACAAGGAAAAGGAAAATGGAAAATATTTTTGTATTTTTGCAAAAAAAATTAGAGTATTTATAGAGGCGGAGGTAGGTCAAGAAGGTCCCCGTGGGCCCCACTACCCACCAGGGCGCACTGAAGGCCCCTGGCGTGCCCTGGTGTCTAATGGGCCCCACGGGCCTCTTCCCGTGTGCTCCAAAAGCTTCCAGGGTCTTATATCACCAGAAAAATCTCCAAAAAGTTTCGGGGCATTTGGATTTCGTTTGGTATTGATATTCTGTGAAGTAAAAAACAAGCAAAAACAGCAATTGGCACTGGGCACTATGTCAATAGGTTAGTCCCAAAAAATGATATAAAGTTGCTAGTAAATGTATATAAAACATACAAAATTGATACTTTAATAGCATGGAACAATCAAAAATTATAGATACGTTGGAGACATGTATCAGTAGTGTGATATCTGGTTGCATGTTGCATACAGTTTCTATCTTGTATAGCTTCAAATTTGGTTAAATTGCATCTGCTTAGCTTACAAATTATTGTAAGTGCATCTAGTGCCACCACTAGTTGGTTTTGGAGTATTTACGACAAATGTGGTTGAGGGACTAATGTGTTTGTGAGATTCACTGGAGAACACAAGTAGAATTCCCTATTGATTTGGTTTACCCGTCAGAGACGACTCCTAAAAATGTATGAAGACATTGAAGACAATGGTGGTTCGCGAAGACATTCACATCGAATATAATGATGTGTGAAGACATTCACTTGAAGACAATGGAGTGCGAATACATAGTTTGTTTTGTAGTTTCATTTTCTTCTTTCTTGAGTCATAGGAACCACCAAACTATCAAGTGGGGTCCAAGTGAACAAAGTCGGAAAACTGACGTGATGCTCAACCCAAATCCTATGTCTTCGAGCGAAGACAATGAGAGAAAATCTTATCCAGGGGAAATTGAAAGTGCAAAATATATGTCATTGATCCAATGAACATTGGTGATAGATTTCAGAAAAGATCAATGATTGGCATGGCAAGGACTAATGGATGTGGACCCTTCAAAATATCAAGGACAAAAAAATTCTACCCCAAGACTCTACATTTTTCGTTTAGTGATCCAAGATCACATTGAGAGTCCCTTAGGAAAGCCAATACTATTAAAAGGGGATGAGGTATTGTCGATGAGGTTGTTGCTCAAGTGCTTAGTGATATTGCTCCAAAAACCCTCAATCACCTTCTCAAAAACACATCTGTCCAAAACCCTAAATCTTCATTTTGGTCCCACCGATATCACCTACTTCGAACCCACCGAGATTATCATTCCATTGCCACAACCAAAACCCTAGCAATTTGGTCTAACCAAAATGGTTCTCGGTCCCACCGAGATGACCTCACCAAGTTTCTATGATGAAGGTGATTCATTTCGGAATTACCAAGATGAATCGATCGGAATTATCAAGATGAGGTCTTGCCCTACCCCATTGCACTTCGGTCCCACCAAGTTGGTATAACCAGTCTCACCGAAAAGCCTAATGGTCAAGTCTTTTGCACTAGTCGGTCTCACCGAGATTATCATATCGGCGCCACCGAGTTAGGTCAAAGACTTGTAACGGTTGGATTTTTGGTGCTGCCTATTTATACCCCTCCACCGCCACTTACTCTCTAAGAGAGCCATCAGAACGAAACACAACTTCCACCATTCATTTTCTGAGAGAGAGAACCACCTACTCATGTGTTGAGATCAACAGATTCCATTCCTACTATTTGAACCTTGATTTCTAGCCTCTTCAAGTTGCTTTCCACTCCAATCCTTCTCCTACCCAAGCCAAATCCGCGAGAGAGAGATTGGGTGTTGAGGAGACTATGATTTGAAGCGCAAGAGCAAGGAGTTCATCGCCAACACAACATCTATTACCTTTTGGAGAGTGGTGTCTCCTAGATTGGTTAGGTGTCACTTGGGAGCCTCCAAGATCATGTGGAGTTGAACCAAGGAGTTGTAAGGGCAAGGAGATCGCCTACTTCATGAAGATCTACCCGAGTGAGGCTAGTCCTTCGTGGACATAAGTGATATGTCCATTTTGTGTCATGCTTTTATATTGATATTTATTGCATTATGGGATGTTATTACACATTATGGTACAATAATTATGCCTTTTCTCTCTTATTTTACAAGATTTACATGAAGAGCGAGAATGCCGGCAGCTGGAATTCTGGACCGGAAAGGAGAAAATCTGAGAGACCTATTCTTCACAACTCCAAAAGTCCTAAAAATTTACGGAGAATTATTTTGGAATATATAAAAAATTATTGGGCGAAGAAAATACCAGAGGGGACCCACTAGGTGGACACAAGCCTAGGGGCGCGCCCAGGGGGTAGGGCGCGCCCCTAGGGCTTGTGGGCCCCCTGGCAGGTCTCCGGTGCCCATCTTCTGCTATATGAAGGGTTTTTACCTAGAAAAATCATAAGGAAGCTTTCGGGATGAAGCGCCGCCGTCTCGAGGCGGAACCTGGACAGAAGCAATCTAGGGCTCCGGCGGAGCTGTTCTGCTGGGGAAACTTCCCTCCCGGAGGGGGAAATCGAAGCCATCATCATCACCAACTATCCTCTCATCGAGAGGGGGTCAATCTCCATCAACATCTTCACCAACACCATCTCCTCTCAAACCCTAGTTCATCTCTTGTATCCGATCTTTGTCTAAAAACCTTTGATTGGTACATGTGGGTTGCTAGTAGTGTTGATTACTCCTTGTAGTTGATGCTAGTTGGTTTATTTGGTGGAAGATCATATGTTGAGATCCTTAATGATATTCAATACCCCTCTGATTATGAATGTCTATATGCTTTGTGAGTAGTTACGTTTGTTCTCGAGGACATGGGAGAATTCTCGTTATAAGTAATCATGTGAATTTGGTATTCATTGGATATTTTGATGAGATGTATGTTGTCTTTCCTCTAGTGGTGTTATGTGAACGTCGACTACATGACACTTCACCATGATTTGGGCCTAGGGGAAGGCATTGGGAAGTAATAAGTAGATGATGGGTTGCTAGAGTGACAGAAGCTTAAACCTTAGTTTATGCGTTGCTTCGTAAGGGGCTGATTTGGATCCACATGTTTCATGCTATGGTTAGATTTATCTTAATTCTTATTTCGTAGTTGCGGATGCTTGCAAGAGGGGTTAATCATAAGTGGGAGGCTTGTCCAAGTAAGGGAAGCACCCAAGCACTGGTCCACCCACATATCAAATTATCAAAGTAACGAATGTGAATCATATGAGCATGATGAAAACTAACTTGACAATAATTCCCATGTGTCCTCAGGAGTGCTTTGCTTTATATAAGAGTTCGTCCGGGCTTATCCTTTGCTACAAAAAGGATTGGGCCACCTTACTGCACCTTTGTTACACTTGTTACTTGTTACCCGTTATGAATTATCTTATCACAAAACTATCTATTACCGATAATTTCAGTGCTTGCAGAGAATACCTTGTTGAAAACCGCTTGTCATTTCCTTCTACTCCTCGTTGGGTTCGACACTCTTACATATTAAAAGGACTACGATAGATCCCCAATACTTGTGGGTCATCAGTAAGCCATGGTGGAATAGACAAGGTTACTTCTTCATGGACCCTTTGTGGGTGGAGAGCCCTCCGTGGACTCACGTAACCGTTACCCTCCATGGGTTGAAGTCTCCATCAATGTGGACGTACGATAGCACCACCTATCGAAACCACATGAAATCTACAAACCCCTCCTTTACTTACATGTGCAATATTTTACTTTTTGCTGCTATACTCTTAGAATTGGATGTGTAGGGTGGTACTATACTCGCAAAAATTACTAAAATCTGCCCACAACTAAAATTGGGAAAAGGATAGATTTTATTTGTTCCAGTTGTCTAATCACCCCCCTCTAGACATACTTTAGATACTAGAATGTGTTAAGATGGAGTTGATGCTATCCTTATCTTCTACAATCAGTCATATATTTAACTAATCATTTTATGTGATATGCAGTGTGTTGTTATACCAAGTTCTGGAGAGAGGTTTCGTATTGCCATGGGGAATAAAAATTGATAGTGCCCGCTCAGCAAAGTTTGATGCAAAGTTGGTAGATATACCCTATCTCAAATTTACTCTCGTACAAGGCCGCTTGGTTATTACTTTTTTGCTTCTGGGGATAACCCTACAGAAGCCCTCCCCGTCGTTGAGAGCATTGTCATCGTTATCATCCTCTTTTCACGGAAAGGGGGGTGACAACAAAGACTTCACAAACTCCAAATTGCAATTCTATTCTGGTGGTGATAATGCTGGGGGTTCAATTCCTATCCGTGTGAGGCAACAATGGCAAAGATTTCAGCGTTGTTCCTACATCCGATCAGGTACATCTCACCTCTCATCCTTCCTCTCTAGTTTGAGTTCAACCTTAGCATAAATAATCTAGTTGCAAGTGGCCAATTGCTTGAGCACCACTGCTACATCATTTTTCCTTGTTTCAAGTTTCAAATGCCTAGAGAAGTAGCTCCGACAAGTTTGGTTTCTTGTTCTTAAATTGTGCCACAGTAAAAGTATGCAACATTTTTCCACGTGTACATTGTTGTGTATGTTAAACCAAGCCAATTTATATCCATGAGCATTGCTTTTACCGAGTGTGTACATGATTTGTCTTGATTACTAACTAATGTATGATTATATTTATGCAAAATCAATATGTTTTATGTCATAATATATTTAAGAATATTTCTATCATTTCATTTTATAAATTGAGGGGCGTAGCAATGCGCGCCATCAATGATCTAGTAGGTACATGAAACACGTAGCAAATGTGAGGTTAATAGCAAGACAATTACATGCATCCCAAAATTGTAACACATACATGACATGCATAGTATAATTGGAATTGCAACATAGTTAAGATAGAATGCATCTCACTGTCGTGGTTGGCACGAGAACAGTGCAGTACATGTCAGGTCTACCACCATGCACTGAGGCGCGGGAGAGACAGTCAGTGGTAGGGCAGATCCCCGGGGTAGAGCAGCGGATGTACGGGGATGCAGCAATGTCCCAACAAGAGAGCGGCGTCCGGACGGCTTGCGAGCGGCAAAGTTGGGATGGTGCATTCGCGAAGGAAGGCAGTGGGGCCGTTGGAGAGGCCGCCACAAATCAGCGGTCATAGGGGGCAATAGGGAGGCCGGCGGGAGGAAGGGACTAGACTACGTCAGTGAGGATAAGGAATGGAAACAGGGAATGAACGATGATTATAACAGGCCACGTATAGAACAACACTAAACGGTGAAAAAAAAGGGTCAGATTTAACTCAACTATACAGACGGGACAAGTAGAGCAGCAAATCAGTTATTACAATTTCTCCAATTTTCTCATCGGTACAACATATAACTGAGACGGGGATAGATAACACTGCGACGTCCCCGATTTGACCGTACACTAATCATACACGCAAATGTGTACGATCAAGATCAAGGACTCACGGGAAGATATCACAACACAACTCTACAAATAAAAATAAGTCATACAAGCATCATATTACAAGCCAGGGGCCTCGAGGGCTCGAATACAAGAGCTCGATCATAGACGAGTCAGCGGAAGCAACAATATCTGAGTACAGACATAAGTTAAACAAGTTTGCCTTAAGAAGGCTAGCACAAACTGGGGTACAGATCGAAAGAGGCGTAGGCCTCCTGCCTGGGATCCTCCTAAACTACTCCTGGTCGTCGTCAGCGGGCTGCACGTAGTAGTAGACACCTCCGGTGTAGTAGGAGTCGTCGTCAACGGTGGCGTCTGGATCCTGGACTCCAGCATCTGGTTGAGACAACCAGAAAGAAAGAAAAGGGGGGAAAAGGGGGGAGAAAGCAACCGTGAGTACTCATCCAAAGTACTCGCAAGCAAGGAGCTACACTACGTATGCATGGGTATATGTGTAAAGGGCCATATCGGTGGACTGAACTGCAGAATGCCAGAATAAGAGGGGGAAAGCTAGTCGTATCGAAGACTACGCTTCTGGCAGCCTCCGTCTTGCAGCATGTAGAAGAGAGTAGACTGAAATCCTCCAAGTATCATCGCATAGCATAATTCTAACCGATGATCCTCCCCTCGTCGCCCTGTGAGAGAGCGATCACCGGTTGTATCTGGCACTTGGAAGGGTGTGTTTTATTAAGTATCCGGTTCTAGTTGTCATAAGGTCAAGGTACAACTCCAAGTCGTCCTGTTACCGAAGATCATGGCTATTCGAATAGATTAACTTCCCTGCAGGGGTGCACCACATAACCCAACACGCTCGATCCCATTTGGCCGGACACACTTTCTTGGGTCATGCCCGGCCTCGGAAGATCAACACGTCGCAGCCCTACCTAGGCCCAATAGAGAGGTCAGCATGCCGGTCTAAATCCTATGGCGCAGGGGTCTGGGCCCATCGCCCTTTGCACACCTGCACGTTGCGAATGCGGCCGGTGAGCAGACCTAGCAACCTCCATTACAAAGGAAGTTGCGTTACGCGGTCCAGCCCGGCACGCGCCACTCAATCGCTGACGTCACGAAGGCTTCGGCTGATACCACGACGTCGAGTGCCCATAACTATCCCTGCGTAGATGGTTAGTGCGTATAGGCCAGTAGCCAGAATCAGATCAAATACCAAGATCTCGTTAAACATGTTATCTTGAAGACACCGCAAACGCCGACCAGGGCCAGGCCCACCTCTCTCCTAGGTGGTCTCAACCTGCCCTGTCGCTCCGCCACAACGATCCACCCAGAGGGCCGTCGGGACAAAGGTCCTTTCAGCCCCCAATCCGTGAATCACTCACGGGTACTCCTCGAGCCAACCCGACTTTAGTCATCACATGTATCATGTATAAAGTATAGGTATATACCCGTGATCAACTCCCGAGTGATCACGGCCCGATAGTATACCATGGCAGACGGACAAGAATGTATGGCCACTGATGATAAACTAGCATCCTATACTAAGCATTTAGGATTGCAGGTAAGGTATCAACAGTTGTAGCAACAATGACAGGCTATGCATCAGGATAGGATTAACGGAAAGCAGTAACATGCTACACTACTCTAATGCAAGCAGTATAGAGGAGAGTAGGCGATATATGGTGATCAAGAGGGGAGCTTGCATGGTTGCTCTGGCAAGAGAGAGTGGTCGTCAACACCATAGTCGTACTGGGTAGCAGCGGCGTCGGTCTCGGTGTCTAGCGAGAGAAGAGGGGGAAGAAACAATAAATATAATGCAAACAAATGCATGACGATGCATGACATGACAAAGCGTGATGCTAGGTGTGCCCTAACGCGGTACGAGGTGGTACCGGTGAAGGGGGAAAACATCCGGGAAAGTATTCCCGGTGTTTCGCGTTTTTGACAGATGAACCAGGGGGAAGTTGCGTGTTCGATATGCTAGGGATGCGTGGCGGACGAACGGGTTGCGTATCCGGATTCGTCTCGTCGTCCTGAGCAACTTTCATGTACAAAGTTTTTTCATCCAAGCTACGGTTTATTTTATATTAATTTTAAAAGATTTAAATCATTTTTAGGATTTATTTAATTAATTTAATCAGCATTATCCAGAACAGTGCATGCTGACATCAGCATGACGTCATCAGTCAACAGAGGAGTTGACTGGTCAAATGACATGTGGGTCTCGTTCGTCATTGACTAGACTAACTAATCATGATTAATTAGTTTAATTTGTTGTTTAGTTTAATTAATCAGAATTAATAAAGTTAAGTTAATTAATTGATTAATTAATTAATTTTATTATTATTATTTTAAATTCTTTTTTTATCATTTCATTTCTGGGGCTGGGCCCCACTAGCCATAGGCACAGGGGAAGAAACGGGGCGGGTTAGCGGGCGCCGGGGCAACGAAGCCCCGAAGCGACCCAGCGCGGCTAACCGGCGCAAGGGCGCGTGCGCCCGGCAGGGCGGCGGCGCAGTGCCGAGGGGAGGCGGGGCTGCGGCTGGCGGCATGGCGCGGCAGTAGTGGCGGAGGCGGGGCGGCACAGCAGCAGCGATGGGGTGCGGCAGGCGCCGGGCGATGCAGGTGAGGGGCGCAGCCGGCGCGAGCGGCGTCTGGGGGGGCAGGGGGAGCGCAGGCCGGTGGCGCTAAGCACGAACTCGGGTTGCTGGGCGCGGGCGCGGCGGAGCCGACGCGTCCGAGTGTTGGCCGGCGCGTTCGGGGCACGGCGAAGCGCCTGGGCATGGTGAACGCGAGCGGGTTCGGCAGCGGGCAAGCGAGCTCGTGGGGCGGCGCTACGGCGAGGAAAACGAAAGGAGGAAGAGGGCGATCGATGGAGGTGCTCACATCGGAGCACATGGAAGGCTCGGCGAGCACAGGGAGGCGCCGGAGACGACGAAGCAACGACGGCGGTCTCCGAGTCCGAGGTGGAAGACGACGGCGAACGGCTTGACGCAGGGGTGAGGAGCTCGAGCTGGTCCATGTAGGCGATGTAGGGGAGGGTGACAAGGCTTCTGCCCAACCTGGTGCAGCTCGGGGTGGCGCCGGCGCGCGAAAATGGCGAAGGCGCGGCGGCGGCGGGTCGGGCGTCCCGATCCAGAATGGGGAGGGAGAGGGAGGAGTGGATCGAGGGGAGGAGTGGGGATCGTGGGGGGTAGTGGGCTCTTGGGTTAGTGGGGTGGGGTTATACAGGGGCACCGGGTGGGCCGGCCTCACTGGTTTCGGCCAGCTGGGCCGTGGCCCGGCAGGGGGGGTTCCTTCTCCTTCTGATTTTGTTGTTTGTTTTTCTTTTCCTTTCCCATTTTCTTTTATTCTGTTTTATTTTACTTTTAGTTTCTTTAGTTTTGTAAAATAGGACAATAGTTCCTAAAATAATGTCTCTAAATAACTCACTGCCTTAAAAGTTTGGCCCCTAAATAAAATGTTTAAATAATTTATAATTTATAAAAGGCATTTAATTAAATGTTTTAGCTACTGTTTTAATTACATTACTGCATTAAATTATTTAATAAAAATGTGGTTTCTCCACCAACATTACCTAGGGATTATGTGTCACATGCAGAACATTTTAGTTTTAATATTTGAAAACTTTTATGGTTTGCTTGATTTTGAATTTGAATTTGAATCGGTTTCGAACCATCGCGAGATTATCAACAGTAATCGTGGTGATGTGGCAACATTAGTAGAGGGTTACTGTAGCTTAATTATCCGAGCGTCACAAACATTGGCGTGTTTCGGCTGGCCAGTCAGTGGTAATGCTCATCGGTGACTCATTTGTAGTAGTAGTTGGCGTCGGCAAGAGGCTTGTGAAGTCCAAGTTGTTGGAGCGGCTTCTATCTGGTGTTGGGTCTAGGTGTGGTGGCGGAGATGGGCTGCTCTTGGAGTGCGATGGTGATAAATGTTGCGGAGTTGCGAAAGACGATGGAGGATCCGATGGAATGTTGAAGGGCGGGTTGGCGTTGGCCCCGGATACGACATTGAAGAGGCTTGGAGGGTTCCTCCGGCCGATGTTCCTTATCGGGCTAGATCCAGCCTTCAGGGGCTGGTGACTATCACGGCTCGCCTCCTGGCTAGGGGGTTTCTTCAGCATCAAGATGTGGACCAGCTTCTGGTACTCTCCTTCTTCGACGACTGTGAAGGTTTTCGGTGCTTGGTAGTTATGGTGAAGGCGGTATACATCAGTACAATCGCTTGTATCCTCCTTGTTTCCTATTGCTTGTATGTGTATCATCTCTCTATCGTTATTATTACACCAGCCGACTGATTTCTAGCAGTCATAAACTACGCCGCGAGGCATCTGATTGAGCTCGATCGTGCAGTGCTTGTCTCTCGCGTGCAAACTCGCATCAGCCGGCTAAAAGCACACCATGTTCCCATGGGCCCCACCAACCACCAAACCTTATCTCCTTATCTTCCGCGAGCGTGAGCCACCCATTTCTCCTTCTCTCTCATTTCTAATCTCTTGTTCTCTCCACGGTGAGCTTTCCTGCCCAAGCTGCTCCAATAGATGATGCAAAGCCGGCGCAGCATCGACGTTGTGATGGAACACGCGATACTCTGGAGATGCATGCAGCGCCCCTTGATGGCTGCCGGTGTTGCAATGCAACGTTCGAGGTGCTGTGGCGTTGTGACGCGGCAGTCATCATCAATTGCCAGTGCTGCAACACAACCCTTGCCCGCGCTCGTATGCAGCACTCAGTGACGTTGCGCTGCTATGCGGCCCCTCGATGGTTGCTCGTGCTATGATGCAGCGTTCGACAGTGATGCCGGTGATGTGACGCGACAGGTGGCGATGGTTGCCCGTGTTGCAACATAGCCCTCACCACCGCTACTGTGTTGCAACATAGCACTCACCACCGGAGATAATTACACCTATAGTCCATGTACTCTCCGGCATGTAACACCATGGTCCTCGAACTCGCGGAGTGCTCCAGTACGGTCCTCAAGCATGAGAATACGCTCCAATACGGTCCTGACTATGTCTCCTGCTACTCCCTGCAATACCGTATAAGTGTGGGCCCGTATGTCAGATTGTGAGAGAGAAAATTGGTGGAAAAAAACATTCACATGGGATTCGAACATGAGACAATTCGTTAGAAAACAGCCAAGCTAACCATTGATCCACTCCATTTCTAATGTGAACCACTGATCTAAAGTACCTATAAGTCCATTTTTGTATCACGCCATTAGCAGTCCATATAATTAAGTCGGCGCAGAAGCGTACAATACCTTTTTTTAATATCTTCAGGCGATTTTCCTGGTGCTTATTCCGTTTTCGTTTTATTTTAACAAGTTTCTGTTAATTTTCCCTTTCCCGTATAAACAAATCCTGTTGTATCTATATTCTGTTCTCATTATTTTTATGCCTTGAAGAGGTAAACATGACTTATAAAATTATTTTGATGTAAAAAAAGTGTAGGGAAATTTATGTATCTTCATTCAGGACCACAAGCACGGGCATTTATTTTGAATCCTCATTGTATTTTTAAATACAAAATTATTTAAAAATTTGACAGCTTGTATTTTATATGGTGTCCAGCGTGGTTTTAGAAAATATTATATTTTTATCCAAGCCTACGCCCAATTACAGATTTTCCTATTCTTCTATTTTCAAGTTCGTCTTTTTAACTTTTCCCATTTTAAAAATAAATGTAAGAAAAAACTAGAATAATTATTAATACGTTATTTACCTATATTAGTTTTTTTTTATAAAATAAAAAGGGAAAATAAACATGAAATTGTTTTTAGATCTAACGTGAAATTGGTAAATAAAATACAAAGGAAACCAGTAGAATACGAGGAGAGGTACGTTACCATATATGTGATGCCAGGAACTTGTTTATTAGCTAGACACGATGCGTGGTCTAGTGTGAAGGTTAGCTTGGCTGTCAGGTATGCCTTTGGTGCCGGGTTTGAATTCCTCCTCAAAATTTCTGCACGTTCCTCCCTCTTTGATGTACTGACATGCGGGCCCCACACATGTATTGTATGCTGATGTGGCGCCGCGCTGGGCTGCGGGAGATGTAGCTAGGACTGTATTGGAGCGTATTCTCATATTTGAGGACCACAGTGGAGCATTCCACGAGTTTGAGGACCATCGTGTTACATGCCGGAAAGTACAAGGATGGTAGGTGTAATTATCTCTCACCACTGCTACTATGTAGCACTCGTGACATTGTTGACGGCCCAGCGGCTCCATTGCAGCAGCGACGACCTTGGCGATGTTCCATTGCAGCTCCACGGCACCAGGCAGCCAAGCCATGCTCCATCACAGCATTGATGACCACCAGCGATGTTCCATTGCAGCTTCACCACAGCACCAGCCGGCCAAACCATGCTCCATCACAGCATCGATGACCACCGGCGGTGTTCCGTTGCAGTAACATCGACGACCACAGGGTGACGTCTACTGTGGAGCGATGTGTCTGTTGCAAAAGATGCTGCAAGTCAGCTGGTGTTTTTCTCAAAAAAAAAGTCAGCTGGTGTGCTGCGAAGTGGGGGTACGAACTAATGGTCTTGATTAAGCGCATCGAACGGTGCGGTAGATAGGGCAGCTGGTAACTGCACGTAATACATGCGTATGGGCGTAAATCTTAAGAAAAAGTGTCATGTCAAGAAACAGCGACAGATTGATCAATTGCTACATCACCTTCTGAGTGACAGGTTTCTTTCCCCAAAAGAAACCATAATCGTGAGAATCACATATCAACGACAGAAATAATGTCAAGATTGGAGGAGAGAAATGTTATTTATACTCAGAAAAAGGTGCAAGTTGAACATGAGAACTTCAATAAGTTACAAAGCACTGCTAACATTCTGGTGGAAAGTTTGGTCGCTGTGGTACATTTTACAACGTATTAGGAGTCCTGCGTGATCTGCCAGTTCTGTGATGTCATGTCCAGGATTTCTAATTGCACAAGTACCTTATGCAGTGTCATCCCAGGAAACAGGTTTCACTTTCAAATGTTACAAAAATAATAGCCTAGTCAAAAGTGAAACGAACCCTAGCACTAACAAAGTCAAAGATAAGGATGTCGACTAGGGCCGGAAATTTCATTTGCATCACAACATTGAGGCCTCAATTACCTCCACTTGTCTCTTAATTCCTTCTTCTCAGACCAAATCCAAGTAACGAAAAGAGCAGCAACCAATGCGACAATAGTAATTAGAAGAAGAGCATAACTGAATTCATCCGTGAGTGAATCATAGGTTCTTGATGGTGCAAGCCGAGTGTAGAAGAGATCCACACCATAAGTGAAAACAAGAGTAGTGGACTCCAACTTTGCCGGAATAGAAACAATTCCTCGCAGTGCTTCCACTTGAAGAGAGTGCGTCACATAGGACTGCAGGAAAAATCACATAAGCAGGATGTATAATGACCAAATAGCTCAATATACAGCATCATATTAAGCATAAATATATAAGATGGATAATGACCAATTAGCCCAACATAGAACATCAAATTAAGCACAAGGTATTGAAAATAGTGGACCTTTGACAAAACAAGCATGCCAACATGTGACCAAAATATTATGACATACACCACTATATCAAGCACAAGACATGAGGCAAGGAAGTGTGTGCAAGAGATTGGTAGTTAAATGAAGCTGGAAAGAGATATTCAAAGGACCCCTTTACACACTTTAAGCGAGTTGTCCAAGTAATTTTTAAGCAATGTTAGTAATAACCAAAAGTTAATGAGAAAACTACGTTCATAGACTTTATAAACTAGCTTTGTTCTGCACAAGTTAGTAATAAACGAACTGGGTTCTGAAATCATCAATGTCTTCTTTACTTTTAGGAAGAATCATATTTAACCATGCAACCAAAGTTACCTATGTCCAAATTTCAAAAAAAAAATTGTTACCTATGTCCCAATAAAAGAAGTCATGTTAGTTTTATCATACACAATAATGATTAACTGATTCAGCAGCAGAGGATACATGTTTTATTGAAGTTTCTGAAACTTAAACTGAAGATTGGAACTTCAGTAGACACTTGTTATAGTAAATAGATGGGAGACCGGCCCATCATAGCTCATGAAAAAAGAGTATAATCTTGTATCTTGATATTTCTTTAACCATTATTTGGAGTTTAACAGTTCTACACAAATAAAAAGATATGAATGCCCCTATTTAACAGAAGGGGAAGGTTACATCTTAGCAACAGTGGATCGAACCAACTACTTAACCAAACCCAAATAGAAACAAGCCAATGTCCTAAACCTGTAACCGAAGCATAATATATGCAACCACACTAAGCAAAAATTATAATCTATAAAGCAATACCATTGCACAACTTCATCATGACAAGATGATAACACCAATTAGTGCTTTTATATTGTAACAGTGATACAACTATAAGAACACAGATGTAGTGCATTGATATAATTATCACAAGAATATATGTGAAGGTAAAACTTTAGAGCATCATGACAATAGAAATACCTGTGGAATAATAGGCAAAGAATCTGTTAACGGTATAATACCCTCTTCTTTCTCTTGTTGTGTAGGATTCAATGAACGGCGTGGGTCAAGAAAGCGCTTGTCAAGTGCCAAAACCTGCAATATGTAATATGTTTCATAAGAATCTAATTCAAGCATCTGCGACTGACTTCATATTAAATAGCCAAATATCTTGTTTAAAAAGACGAAATGTGTTCATTTCAAACATGTATTGTATAAGCAGATGCTATCGAACTTGACAGGCTTGAGTTAAGGTGCATACATTTCCTGGGGCTATGTTGGTACAAAATCTTATTAGTGCAGTCACGTGGTGTTGTTAATCTATTTCACAATGAAAGATAAACATGTGCGAGAAAGGCAACTGGTCACAGAAGAGAAGTATGGTAGCTTTGTTCAATCCGTCTTTCATTGATTAAATGATGTGATACAGCTTCCTAGGGATGACTTGACCACAAAGAAACAATCTCTCCAACCCATGTAAACAAACTAATAATACCTAAAAAGCACGGACACGGCCAAACTTGCCGAATCCCCGTGCTGAATCGGCTGGACACGGTGACACGCCTATTCAAGAGTGAAGGCTCATCTGCTTCAGATTAAAAAGAAGGATGTAGCAACTTGTGATAAAATTACACACCCTGCATTTGAACAGCTTTGCAAGGAGGATAGGGCAGCAAATCAACTCATTGAACATGGTATAACTAGGCACACACTTCCTTTGCCTCCCTATGTGGATTCTGGTCCATCAAGAAAGAGAAAGCAAACAGCTATTGGAGATAGTTTTAATGCTGAGGTTCGACAACAAGCTGATGCTCATATTGCTAGGATGTTTTACACTGCAGGTGTGGAATTTTGCTTGTTGTTCACTGCATCACAATCTGTTCTTTTTATTTAAGCATGGTAAATTTTCAACTTTGTTTGTTGTTCCATGTTGCAGGGCTTCCATTCAATCTTGCAAGGAATCCTAACTTTCAGGCAGCCATCAGTTTTCTTGCGAACACTAGCTTGGGTGGGTATGTGCCTCCTGGATACAATTCATTGAGGACAACCCTTCTTGACCAAGAGAAGAAGCACATTCAAAGGAGCCTAGAACCCATCAAGTCTACACGGCCTTACAAAGGAGTCACTATTGTGACTGATGGGTGGTCTGATCCTCAAAGGCGACCAATTCTAAACTTCATGGCTGTGACAGAAGGTGGTCCAATGTTTCTAAAGGCAATTGCCACTGAGGGAGAGGTAAAATAGTAGTAGCTGCCTAATTCTGTTTGTCTTTTGGTCCTGTTTGTTGCATATATTGCTCGCTCATTTATTGACGTTTCTAAAGGCAATTGCCACCGAAGTAGCAAACTACCACATGCATGTTGTTTGTCATTTCAAGTTCTTAATGTTCAAGTGCTTGCCGATTTTACTTAGTTCATAACTTCATATCACAGGTACTATAGTCCAAGTTGGATTAATGAAGTTCCTGGCCGCATCTGCCCCAATGATGATAGTGAAGTTACTGAAATGAGAAACAAATGCTTTCGGAAGTTCTATCCAGATCAAGATTTCAAAACTGTCAAGAAAGAATTTGCTGATTTTGCTCTTTTCATGAATTCCTTTGAAAATCCTGATTCTATTGAAGATAGAGCTGACTTTGAACCTAAGCAATGGTGGGGCACTCATGGAGTAAGCACAAGGCTGTTAAAAAAATTAGCCTTGAAGATACTTGGGCAGCCGGCTTCTTCCTCTTGTTGCGAGAGGAACTGGAGTACCTACGGCTTCATCCATAGTGCTGCAAGAAACAAGCTTACTCCTGCTCGAGCTTCTGATTTGGTGTTCACACACAACAACCATCGCTTGCTTTCAAGGAATTCTCAAGCATATCAAACTGGGCCGAGCAGAATGTGGGACATTAGGGGAGATGGAGTTGAGAGTTTTGGTGGTGTGGGCATGCTTGAAGGTGCAGATCTGTCACTTGATGAACCAGCTTTGGAGGAGGAGATAATAGCTTCTCTCACTTGAGTCTCTTTATCCATCAAGCTTCGGCCATCAGCCTAGGAGCTTATTCATTTTATATTTCTACCATTTATGTAATGCACTCCTGAATTGTTAGACTAAGGCCATTTGAACTGTTTGATATGTGGCCACCTGAGCCTTGTAAGCTCCTATCTGTTATGCTAGTTTTAGTGGACTATTGATGTTGTCAATTTGTCACGGTCTGGTTCTTTGGGTTGTATTTGTAATATTGCTTCATATTGGGAGTTTGAGAACCTAAATGCTATTGGATAGCACTGCAGATTGGGTAAGCAAACTTCTTTACTGTTTGTCAAGTACCACTTCAAATTATTATGATTTATGTCTCTAATAGACTGATACTAATACTAGATACTGTTTTGATGTGTTTTGCAAGTTGCAATGACATGGACCTGGTCTGGATGACCAATCAAGCACTGAATTGTCATAGGAGGCAACAGACAACAAATGGGGCAGTATTTCTCTCACATTTTCCTGTCTTTAACTCTATATTACATGGCATATTTATATTTATTTTTATATATACTTGCCGTGTCCCCGATGGGTTGTTTTTGGAAAATGCCGTATCCCGTGTCCCCTTATGCGTGTCGCCGTGTCCGTGTCCCCATATCCGTGCTTTTTAGACTAATACTACCTCCGTCCCAAATTACTTGTCTTGATCTAGATACGGATGTATCCAGACACGTTTTAGTGTTAGAGACATCCGTATCTACACAAATCTAAGACAAGTCATTTGGGACAGAGGTAACAAAGCTAAGTTTCCATGCTTTTCAAGCTAATCAACGGCCATGTGCGCGTAAAATACACATGAGCGGTACCGAAGGTGAACGTGCAAACAGCACCCAGGGTGAACCACCATCATGCATAACACATCATTCTGACAGCACTGCCAGTGGATAAATGTGGACATGGGATTTCAACAAAAACAGAAAGGAGACACAACATGTAAAATCATACATTTGAGGTTCCAAAACAAAAGAGGAAATGATTTTTTTGCAACTATCCAAAAGTAAAAATTGATCAACTGAGCACTGCATGTTTTTTAGGGACAAAGCACTGCATGTTTTTGTTTGTATTGGATAAGAGATCAAATTAGAAACATCATTTGCACCAACTATCCAGAATGGAAACATTTAGATTCTAAATGATGGTAAGAAGACCAGCTGATAGGAGGTCCCTCAATTTCCCATAAGGTAGGAAGGATATATATGAGGTGCCATACAAACCATGTCCACATCCAAAAAGGGCAAAAAATGTGCAATGACTTGTCCAGGTAAATAGCAATGAAAATGAAAATCAAGACAACAGACCTGATCACCAGTCGTGCCAATGAGAAGCTGCTTGGAAGTGATACCCTTGGCTGTTTGTGTAACTGCCATTGCCTTCACCGAATGAGTAAAAAAGTATGACTGGGATTTCACCATAACCTCTGGTCGGGAATAAGAAGTCATGGGTGCAGACAAATTGTGCTTCCCAAGTATGAGCTTCAATACATCTTTGTTGTCCTGTGTGAACACTTAGTGAAGTTAATACAACCGACACCAAAAAATATGCTAAATGAGCTTATATTATAACAATGTGCACAAGCCATACCGCCCTAGATTGATCATATATCTCAATCACTGCAATTTCAAATCTGTGAGCTCGGAGGTTGAAATAATGATAGACAACCCAGTTCTCGCTGACAACCTTGATAACGCAAAAAGAAATAAGCATGTTAACAATTAGTAAAGAAGAGTGGTTTAAAATAACATATATAGACATGCGCAAGATACTCCAGATAGCATATCTTCGTGCCTTAAGATATAAATGTCGTGTGTAATTGAGATGTGTAGCAATTCAAGCATGTCGAATATGTTGTGAAAAGATGGAAATAGTGTATAACAGTCTCATGCACAAATTCTGACTGACGAGATTAGGGCCAACAATAAAAAGCCAAGTTATACTCACGGCATGTACAGGGCCTTGTGCACCATGATGGGTCACACGGTGTAGTATGCGTCCGCTGACAGCATCAATGAGATATGCCATGAGTGAAGCTTCTTCAGGTGCCGCGGATCCAATTTCACCAGCAGCTTTAGGAGACACCGTAGCAACAAAAATTAAGTTCTTTGATAAATACTTATACATCACATCTTGATCTGCTATGATCTTTGCTTGAGTATGAACAACCTTTAGGACATAAGAAAGCAAAGACTATGTTATAACATGTTGTAATAAAAGATGTTGGGCCACCGAATATGAATTGAAGCAAGCAGAGGAAATAAACGGACCTCATTCATCTTTCGTGCTTCTGAGACAGAAATCCTTTCTGCATCAGAAGGGAAAATGATAGACCATAACAACTTTGTGCTAAAGCAGTATGTGTCATCCGAATTGAAGTCGCATGATTTCTGTAATGAATACCCTCTGATAGCATTTTTCTGAATATCTACAGAATAGAAATACTGATTTGACATTTCATTAATAAATGAATTAAGGGCATCCGGAGATCTTGGATATAGGTGAGCGTTGGAGTTGGAATCAACAATAAGATGAAGACGCTGTTCAGATGAATCCTTCAGTGTCAATGGGATAATTTGGGCAACAGAATGGTCAAAGCTCTGAGAGTTGAGTTCCTCTCCGGAATATGAATCAAGAATACAGAGGACACCAGGAGCAACAGAGCTGGCTCCAGATCTTCCCACAACAAGTATGGTCGGGTTCTCACGGATAACGCGGTGATGGGGTACCTGCCATTGGTATATCCTCAAGGCAGAAGGCATTTCGCCCGATTTAGAAGCACGAAGGGAAGGCAACAAATTTGACCAGATAATACGGCCATCTCCAGTATGCAGAGCTATCACTTTGCCAGCCTTGGTCAATACAATAAGAAGTTTGCGGAATCCATTATGGTCTCTGGTCATCTTATTTTTCTCAGAGCTTCTGACTCTCAATGCTTGGATTGCAGCAAGTTCATCAACACTAGCAAGCATTAGAGTTCCTTTGAGTTTCAGCACATGTCCCTATACAAGAATCAGGAGTCAAGTGCCATACATGAATTTTGAGAAGCACATGCGATAAAATGTCAAAACCTTGCTGCGGGTTGTAGTGTTGCCTAAGTCGTGGTAGCACACACACAATGAACAGAAAAAGAATTGTGGATGAATACACACTACTCCCTCCGTTCCAAAATAGATGACTCAACTTTGTACTAACTTTGTCCTAAAGTTAGTACAAAGTTGAGTCATCTATTTTGGAACGGAGGGAGTATTACCTAACCGGTGCTACCATTAGCTAAGAAAGCTGTACAGCGAACATAAATGCATGTCAATAAATTCTACAGGATTGACAGAAGATCTACTAAGTTTCAATAACAGGCATTCTGAAATACTCCATCCGATCACTGTTAAATGGTGTTCTAACTTTTTGCTAAATCGGGTGTATGTACACGCATATTAGTTTGTTTGTTCACTCATTTCAGTCTGTATGTAGTCCATATTGAAATATCCAAAACATGGAGATAAACATTAGTTAGTCATGATTACCTTAAGCCATTCAAAGAGATTGTGTTCCACATCCGCAACTGAGACACCATCCTTCTCAACAGGCAATTCAGAAGTCATTACATCAACAATTGAAGCAAGTCCATCCTCTCTGCTCCAGACAACCGCACCTTGTTGAATTAACAGGATGGAATGATCTTCCATTACAACCAGAGCCCGGAAACCATGAGATTTATCAGTGCGAACATAATTATTCAAGAAGACCTTCTGTACACTGCCTCTATGCTGATCTATATCAACTTTCTCCCTAATAATCTCATTGGTTAAATCACTTGTAACTTTGACAATAAATTCAATTTGAGAACCCACATGTTGCACAACAGCAAAGGCCTCATCTTTTTCTGTTATTGTCAGAGCATCACTCACAGAGGCTGGTTGGTCAAAGCTATGGATTACTTCCAACCCATCCATACCTTTAAGCTTCAGGAGAGAAACAGTAGAAGACGATTGCAAAGCTATGATACCATTAGACATCAGTGGTAGAAGTTTGACCGTCCCAGAAAAGTCTTGAACAAACTCTGAAATCTGCACCTTGTTGTAGCTGATGCTCTCACCCTTGAAATCAACAATAAACAGAGCTGACCTAGTCTCATCCAGTGCTACCAACACATTACTGGAACCAAGTAATATTTCACCACATAATCCATCAGGCAATGACTCTTGGGCATCCTTTACTATCTCTCCAGTTTTAGCATTCAACTGATAAACAGCAAGCTTTGAGGAACCAGCAATCCCAACAACATAGACAATATCATTATCAGGTGATTGAACAACCTGCTTGATTTCTAGGCTGCACAGACATTGAAGTGCAAGTTATTACTGTATTCCTGATGTTCTGAACAAGTAACAAAGGGGCATAGTTATGCGTACCCGTCAAGTGTGAACTCCTTTCCCCAAGAAATGACTCCATCAATGCTTGATACAGCATAAATCCATTGTCCAGCCAAAACTAAAACCAAATTATCCTTTACCACTTTACTGTTTGACTGCACATAAAAAATGAGATTGATAATTCTGAATAGGTGATACAAAGAAAAAGATGTCTTATTATCCACAAATCGCTAATACAAACCAAAACATGCAGCAACGACTTTGATGATGTGGAAGTATGAATATTGGTTTCCCAGATCATTTGTCCATCAGGAAGATTCCATGCCCTCAATATACTACCTCCCGAAGAAAGAGTAACAACATCTGAATACATGTCAAAAAACAGATGGTTCAAAAATCATATTGCAGCACATAAACAATTTGGACAGTAATTGCTTTGTTGACTGATACTCAAGTGACAAAATCACAGGCAATCACACTTCATGACATAAGTATTCTTAATACCACCACCAAGGGAAAAGGCCAACACAATTTGGCTTTTCAGAAGAAAAAATACTAAGCTCCTCATGTTCACTGAAAGGTTGAGTACAACGACAACAACAACAAAGCCTTTCAGTCCCAAACAAATTGGGGTAGGCTTGAGTTGAAAGCCATAAGAGAACTTTCAAGTCATGGTTGTGGCATGTGGATAGCTAACTTCCACGCACCCCTGTCCATGGCTACATCTTTGGTGATATTCTAGTCCTTCAGATCTCTCTTTACGGATTCCTCCCATGACAAGTTTGGTCTACCCCAACCTCTCTTGACATTATCAGCACACCTTACCCGCCCACCATGCACTGACGCTTCTGGAGGCCTGCACTAAATATGCCCAAACCATCTCAGATAATGTTTGACAAGCTTCTCTTCAATCAGTGCCATCTATCACGTATATCATCATTCCAGACCCAATTCTTTCTTGTGTGAACATATCCATCTCAACATGCGCATCTCTGCTACACATAGTTGTTGGACATGTCGCCCTTTAGTTGGCCAACATTCAGCGCCATACAACATCACAGGTCGAATTGCCTTCCTATAGAACCTGCCTTTTAGCTTTTGTGGCACTCTCTTATCGAGAGAACGCCAGAAGCTTTGTGCCACTTCATCCATCCAGCTTTGATTCGATGATTCACATCTTCACTGATATCACCACCCTTCTGCAGTATTGACCCCAAGTGTGGAAATGTGTCCTTCTGAGGTACCACCTGCCCATCAAGGCTAACTATACCTCTTCCTCCTCCTCATGCCTAGTAGTAGTACTAAAACCACACCTCATGTACTCAGTTTTAGTTCTACTGAGCCTAAAACCTTTCAATTCTAAAGTCTGTCTCCAACTTTCTATAAACCCCCGTCCGACTATCGTCGACTAGCACTACATCATCCGCAAAGAGCATACACCAGGGATATCTCCTTGTATATCCCTTGTGACCTCATCCATCACCAAAGCAAAAAAGATAAGGGCCCAAAGTTGACCCTTGGTGCAGTCCTTATTTTAAATGGAAAGTCATCAGTGTTGCCATTACTTCTAACACTTCTCAAAATATTTCGATGAGGGTGATGTACTTTGTTGGGACTTTGTGTTTCTCCAAGGCCCACCACATGACATTCCGCGGTGAGTAACCATGACAAATTCCCGAGTAGCTCGGAGTGAACTTTTTAATCTGCACTGCTCTGAGTGAACTTTTTAATCTGCATTGCTTGGGCTTAAACACTTCTGTGAAAATTTTGTAACCAATAGATGTAAACATTCCACTGTTGTCTTCTCCACGCCAACAAAACAATGTGTTGAACTAGAACCTCTGACATGCAGCTATCATGCTGCTCACCTTTAGTTATTGTAGTATTAATAGTCAAGGATACCTGAGTGATATTCTGTATAGATCTACCTTCTTATTTGTAAGTGGACCTATATGCATCCCTATTGGCTAATTGGTACCTCAAGTATACTCATTGATTCATGTTCTTACTGGTATGTAAGTATATATTGGGGTTATGTGAATAACACAAGAGGATACTACCTCCATTCCTATTTTGTTTGCGCAGAACTTTTTCTCGTTTTTCCCTAAATAGTCTGCGTGTTCCCTTTTTTATCCGCTGGTTTCCATGTGTGCCCCTGCCCCTCCGCTTCGGCCGTACTAATTTCCAGCCACACTAATTGCGCCAGAAGAGCAAAGGCTCGCATGTGTGCAGAGATTAGCCAATAGAGATCATGCGTGCAGGGACGCGGGCGCCAAAATTAAATGCAGAGAGGGAAACGAGGAGAGGAGAGCCAATCAAAGGCTGATGCGCAAGATTTCTACCATGCAGACCACGCTCGCTCCAGGGTAAAATTGTCCAGATTTTTTAGATTGTAGCTGTCCTTGGTATGCGGGATTGGAGTTATACACAGAGAAAAAAGGATCGGAGGGAGTACCAAAGTCGAACAGGCATCTGAAACAGAGATGCTAAAGAAAGATATTCTGCACATGCAAATAAAGGTTTGGAGTATAGATAAAAATAAACATACTTAGAAATACACATATAACTTTTAGAAGAACAAAACTGGCCTCAAAGGATATGTTTCCTATCAACAAGGAATAGAAAAAGAATAAAATGCATGAAAATAGACAACATCAACAATGTTGTTCTTCTAAGAGAAGGTGTCCCAGATGAAAGCAAAAATGTAGACTCACATTTTCCAGCTGAAAGACTAAGCTGGTCGATGGGGTTGTTCTTCTCAATGACATGGCGCCAAACTGCATCAAAATCGACATATGTTGAAGACACATATAATTGTAGCGCATAGTGGCAGACCACCTTAAGAAACTAAGTGACAAGAAGAACTGACATATATCTCCTGAACGAAGATCAAGAGAGGCGATCACATTTTCCTCTGTCAAGACCACGACACGCC
Source organism: Triticum urartu (assembly GCF_003073215.2). Classification (NCBI taxonomy): domain Eukaryota; kingdom Viridiplantae; phylum Streptophyta; class Magnoliopsida; order Poales; family Poaceae; genus Triticum; species Triticum urartu. The sequence goes on along the minus strand of NC_053022.1, from coordinate 210,084,321 downwards.
TCCTCCCACTCTTCTGAGTGTGGTAAACTGCCTGCTTAACTTTGCCTATGTACTTCTGATGCCTGCAAAGAACATCAGTTTTTCAAATGGTGAAATAGGGTTAGTCCCAGAGACTGCATGGTGCTAATGAGAAATAGAAGCGGCGTTAAGAGGTCCAATGTCCAAGCAATGAACGATTGGATAGTGAAATCCACAGTGGTTTACTGAAATTTTGAAATAAAACCAACACAGCGCCGGCTAGACTTCATGGTCCATATATTGTTCTTAAAAGAAAGTCATCTACTGGATTAATACACTGCATGTCCATAAAAAGCCGTGCATCTACAATGAAATTTTTGGCTGAGGTCTGTCTGACACTTCTATTTGTCCGCAAAAGCAACGACAGAACCTCAAACCAGTAAGTTCCAGAACGCAATCTGATCTGATCTGCAGGAAGCGCAGCCAACACCAGAGGCTGAAACAGCCGGCATGATCGTCACGCGCATAGTACTCAATTGGTAGCTAGAACAAGTAGCTCCAGATATAACAAAGAAGAAATCACTCAAAAGGCCCAAAAGCCTCGAAAACCCTACATTGCCATGGCGTGTAACTCCTCCATAACAGTGAAACAGCATCCGAACTATAAAGTCGAAGGTCCGCTGCGTCGTGTTAGGCGAATCAGATCTAGGCGCGGGAGGAGCGGATCGGATCTATGCTACGGGAGTGGCGCGAGGCAAACGTACCAGTCAGCGAGGCCGACTTGGTCTTCGTAGACAGCCGCGGCGAGGGTAGCTAGAGAGGCAGCGGCAAGGAACCCGAGGAGGACGAGGAGGAGGCGGCGTGGCGGCGGCGCCATCGCCGACGGGGTTCGGATTCGACCTCCGATCTGAGGGGGCCGTCTGGGTGGTGTCGTTTACTGCTCGAGTTCAGGGATTGGAGTCATAGGCTCATAGCGGAGTTGGGATGTAGGGGGCTAGGTACCAGCGGCCGGCTTGGCTCGTGTTTCTCTGAGAACTACTTCCTCCCTTTCGGTTTACTAACACAGTGCCCGTGTGCGCAACGGAAAAAAAAATTATCTATCTATCTACTATCCCTATAAAAAAAAAGGCAAATCCAAACAATCAGAACCATCCATCATCTATACTATTTATAAAAGAGCAAATATTATCTTCTCTAAATGCATCCCACAAAACATACATGAATACATGACCACCGCATGATTAATCCCACTAAACTCAATCTAACGACTAGCTTTAACGTAATATGATCTCTGTGTGCACTTAGCAATTTACATTGACTGACCGTACTCCATCGTGAAGGAAAATATGAAAGCGCCTGATCAATTAGGAAACTATAATCACGGACACATCCTATTAAGAAACTAATCACGGACGCATCTAATTATTAGGAAACTAATCACAAATGCATCCTATTATTAGAAAACTAATCACAGATGCATCCTATTATTAGGAAAATGATCACGCGCGCATCTTATTATTAGGAAATAATCACGAGCGCATCCTATTAGAAAATTAATCACAGACGCATCTAATTATTAGGAAACTAATCACGGATGCATCCTATTAGATAACTAATCACGAACACATCTAATTATTAGTAGGAAACTAATCACGAGCGCATCCTATCGTCTCCTATCAGGGAATCGCGATTGCGAGTCACCTGTCGTCACCAGCCCACCACCCACGCAAGCCACAGTGGGAGACACGCGAGGAGGAGCTGCGGCTTCCTCCGAACACACACACGTGTCGTCGCCGCCTTCGTCTTCTGCTTAGAGGCCAGGTCACTCTTCTACTGACTGCAACGACTTCGTCCACGTCCTGGGCATGCTCTCCCGGAACCACCGGCATCCGCGTCGACTTCAGCTGCGTCCACAACACCCACGCTGACAATCACCCACCGCCGACGCCCTTCAAGTGGGGGCAACGCTGGGTATCCTGGACCAGTATAAGCGGGCCATGCATGTAGATTCGCCTGGTCGCCAACCATCATCGTCCCTGGGCGGCGCAGGTCTCGGCCATTGTGCAGCAGGTGAAGCTAATCACGGCCCCATCTCACTCGCCCGAAGCCACCGTCGACTCCCTCAACTCTGACGCGTGCTGCTCCGTTGGACACGCTTGTCCAGTACTCATGCGTGGACGACGTCGTCCAAAGACATCCTACCTTCGTCGGACGTTGGAACTCCCCACGCCCTGGTGCGTGGAGGCCGCCGCCTCAAAGCTGGACGACTGACTCACCTGCGTCGACAATGCCGCCTAGCTGGTGAGAGGACACGGTCACCGCGGCTGCTCGTAGGCTTTAACGACGGAGGTGCTCGCCTTCACGTGAACGCGTCACACGCATGCACTAATCAGGTAAGTACCGAGTGTTGTTTTTTTACTATCATCGCTACCTCGCCGGTGGTGACACATCTAGAAGTACAAGAACTAGAGATGAAGCAATGAGAAACAGAGAAGCGCTGGAGCACACACAGTTGGGTTTCAGGCAACCAATACCTTCTTTTTTTCTTTATTTTTTCTCTGATTTTGGCGTACCTGCGATAGATATCCATGTTTTCTTAAGTACTGACTACCGGTTGTTACATGGCCAACTCACGACTACACATTAAACTCACAGACAAATTCACTGAACCTAGACCTTACTTGCAGTCATGAAATTACGTTATACTGAAAAAAACCCAAAAGTTTGCATAAGTTTTAGTGAAAAGAAACTAAAGTTTGCATAAGTTTTACTAAAAAAACCTGAAGTTTGCATAAGTGTTATTTGTTTGTCCAGCAGATACATGACAATTGTAATTTTACATGCGCATTTTCATACCACCCTTATCTACAGTTGAGTTAACATGTTTTCCTGATAGAAAACTTGGACCACATACAAGAGAAGCAAAAAATGTATGTTGATTATGATGATGACGAATGTAGGATATTTTGTGGTCATGGTAAATTCTCATATCATTTATTTCATTTTATTATTGCACTCTACATTACATACTACGCACGACCACTTTGGTAGAGGTGACGAGTTCGCATCATACAGAGAGACCAACCATGTTTCTCCAAATATCTTAAATCATGATCCTTATGACTTCATCTCTAATACTTACAAGAAGTACATTTTTTCATTACTATTTCTTGACTTGAGAGGTAAGGTATGTTTTATCCACTAGAGTTGCTAAAATTGGAAGCATGTCTGCATTTTTTTCTTTCTAGACCGGCATTTATTGGCCTTTTTTCGCCACTGTTATTCTTACAAGTGGTAGCCTACGCATGTTGAAGACCATTTCCAAATTATTTATCTTCGTATCATTATTACTACAAACTGAGAGGATATTTCTTATATTGTCAAAATTTCAGAATGTTTAGCCCTTAAAGAAATGTGTAGTACTCAAGTAACTGTTCCAAGTTGTCATATTAGTGCTTTTGTCCAGTGAATAACAAGTATAATTATGCAATTTATCACTATATTTTTTATTTGGTTTACATATTCTATTTTCATAATAAAGCAAGTCACTTTTCTTGCTTGCAGACATTACGACACTTGTGGTGCAATAGTAGAATCAGATGGTCCAACTAGCATTTTTTTGTCTTGTTTCACAGCTGATTCTATGCAGTCAAGACATCTCTACATTTCTCTATCTGACAATTGCTTCCTCTTTTCAACAAACCATAGATGTCTCTTCCCACTATTGTGGTTGACACTTAATTGTAATAATAATTTTTGATTGGAGTTTGTTGGCACTGAAACGCTTCCTTAGCTTGTCCTAAGTGACAATTTCATGTGTGATTATACTTGCATAAATGTGTGCATATGGAGAATCATGATGAATCTTCTAAATAATTTTGAGTTTTATACATTGGGAAAAGTGGGTGGTCTTTTAATACAAGAGGCATGTTGATTAAGGAGAAACGATATTACAAATTATTTGTACAAGTTGGGAATGAGAGATTGTGTACTTTATAGGGAAATTTCAAATTTATGAATAAATTGTCTTGTATTAAGTTTAGTATAATGTGTTAATCCAAATAGACGTGTGTTGCACGTGCACACTTATTAGTCCAAATAGACGTGTGTTGCACGTGCACACTTATTAGTCCAAATAGACGTGTGTTGCACGTGCACACTTACTAGTCAAGATATAATGACCCTTAATCCTTCAGTGTTTAACGCTACAAGTGAAGGAAATATGCCCTAGAGGCAATAATAAAGTTATTATTTATTTCCTTATATCATGATAAATGTTTATTATTCATGCTAGAATTGTATTAACCGGAAACATAATACATGTGTGAATACATAGACAAACAGAGTGTCACTAGTATGCCTCTACTTGACTAGCTCGTTAATCAAAGATGGTTATGTTTCCTAACCATGGACAAAGAGTTGTTATTTGATTAACGGGATCACATCATTAGGTGAATGATCTGATTGACATGACCCATTCCATTAGCTTAGCACCCGATCGTTTAGTATGTTGCTATTGCCTTCTTCATGACTTATACATGTTCCTATGACTATGAGATTATGCAACTCCCGTTTGCCGGAGGAACACTTTGTGTGCTATCAAACGTCACAACGTAACTGGGTGATTATAAAGGTGCTCTATAGGTGTCTCCAAAGGTACATGTTGGGTTGGCGTATTTCGAGATTAGGATTTGTCACTCCGATTGTCGGAGAGGTATCTCTGGGCCCTCTCGGTAATGCACATCACATAAGCCTTGCAAGCATTGCAACTAATGAGTTAGTTGTGAGATGATGTATTACGGAACGAGTAAAGAGACTTGCCGGTAACGAGATTGAACTAGGTATTGAGATATCAACGATCGAATCTCGGATAAGTAACATACCGATGACAAAGGGAACAACGTATGTTGTTATGCGGTCTGACCGATAAAGATCTTCGTAGAATATGTAGGAACCAATATGAGCATCCATGTTACGCTATTGGTTATTGACCGGAGATGTGTCTCGGTCATGTCTACATTGTTCTCGAACCGTAGGGTCCGCACGCTTAACGTTACGATGACAGTTTCATTATGAGTTTATGTATTTTGATGTACCGAAGGTTGTTCAGAGTCCCGGATGTGATCATGGACATGACGAGGAGTCTCGAAATGGTCGAGACATAAAGATCGATATGTTGGAAGCCTATATTTGGATATCGGAATCGTTCCGGGTGAAATCGGGATTTTACCGGAGTATCGGGGGGTTACCGGAACCCCCCGGGGGTTATTGGGCCTACATGGGCCCTAAGGGAGAAGAGGAAAGGAGGCAAGAGGTGGCCGCGCGCCCCTCCCCTCCCTAGTCCGAATAGGACAGGAGAAGGGGGCGGCGCCCCCCCTTTTCCTTTCCCTCCTCCTCCTCTTTCCCACTTCTCCTTCTCCAACGAGGAAAGAAGGGAGTCCTTCTCCTTCTCCCCCTTGGCGCACCCTCCTTGGTCGGCCGCCCCCTCCCCTTGGCTCCTTTATATACGGGGGCAAGGGGGCACCCTAGAACACACAAGTTGATCTTCGTGATTGTTCCTTAGCCGTGTGCGGTGCCCCCCTCCACCATATTCCACCTCGGTCATATTGTAGTGGTGCTTAGGCGAAGCCCTGCGACGGTTGAAAATCAAGATCGTCACCACGCCGTCGTGCTGACGGAATTCCTCCCCGAAGCTTTGCTGGATCGGAGCCCGGGGAGCATCATCGATCTGAACGTGTGCCAAGAACTCGGAGGTGCCGGAGTAACGGTGCTTGGATCGGTTGGACCGGGAAGACGTACGACTACTTCCTCTACGTTGCGTCAACGCTTCCGCTTTGGTCTACGAGGGTACGTACATAACACTCTTCCCTCTCGTTGCTATGCATCACCATGATCTTGCGTGTGCGTAGGAATTTTTTTGAAATTACTACGTTCCCCAACAACAAGCCATGCCGCTTAAGCCATCCTCTATCACTAACCTACCCACCTTTTCGAGAGAAAAATAGCGCTGCGCACAACGCCCACGCCCGCACGACGCCACGACCTCTCGCCATCTCCTCCTCCCGCCTCCCGCACCACCCGCCTCCCCTCCCGCGCTGCTCGCCTCCCTCGCCGGTCCCCGCCTCCCATGCCGGTCGCACGCCTCCCCTCCCTCACCGGCCTGCCTCCCGCGCTGGTTCGAACGCCGCCGCCGGTTCTCTTCTGCTTCCCAGCATACACATGCGACCGTGAGCAGCCCCCTGGCCGGTCCACCCGGTCCTCCTCTGCTTCCCCAAGAACGCCGCTGCCCACCGGTCTGCCTCTCTGCTGCCCAAGAACGCCGCCCGCCGGTCTGCCTCTGCTGCCCAGTATATGATACTGTTTTTGTTCCATACACGATAGAATTTGATGCTTGTGGTTATTATTGTACGCATTATGTTTGTAGCTGTACTAGACAGTGGCGAAGATTAGTCAATTTTGCAGCAAAAGCATATTTCTAGACGAATATTCAGAGCGGTGTTATGGCTGCATTCATATACTGCTATTTTCCAAAATGTTTTTGTGACAATGAAAGGATTGAACATCAGTCATGATCATTTTAACCTTGTTTTTCCACTTTGTTTGGTGATTATAGTACAAATCTGCGTGACGCGTGCAATGGTGGACAGCTTACACATTCAATCATAATTGTTCTGCTCAATTGCGACACTCTGTATTTCTAGGACTCTATTTGAAACATGCTTCTTTCTCAAACCCTATCAAGGTAAAGACATTCTTCTTTGTCTTTCATTGATTCAAGTAGTAGGGGAAAAACCTTCTTACTCAGATTTGCTATATATGGGAACCAGGTGGAAGTATCCTCCACATATTAGTCGATTTTAATTGGTTTGTACAGGTGCCACTCATACACCACTTGACGAGTTTGATTTGGCGCAGGATCAAAGTTGTTCGTTGTTCTGTTCCATGATTCCTAGGTTTTTTTTGTCTCATCAAAGGTGGCCACATTAAGATTTAGATTTTTATAATTACATTCAGATTTTTTTACTTAACGATGAGATGTTCAGCCATTCTCCTGGGGCTCCAATCCGTGAGTATGTTGGTGTTTTGAGGACTGAACAAGTGGATGTTTTGCTACAGAACAACTTCATATTTGTCATTGACTGTCTTGAGACTATGAAGGGTTTAGATGACGGGAGGTACTAATTGTTTCACTTCAATATTTCATTTCGCTTACACATCATTTGTCTCATTGCTCGGTTTCTTATTTTGTCTCTTGTACAGAAAAGGGCAGGGCTTGATATGCATATGCCATCACTTCAAGCTGAGAATAATTCTGAGGCACCAACGACACCGGAGTATTGCATCGATTTTGGCTCTGTTGGAAGTTTCGCAAGATTCATAAACCACAACTGCAACCCTAACCTCTTCGTCCAATGGATCCTAACCAATCACCACGACATCAAGCTAGAAAAGGTGATGCTTTTTGTTGCCGACACGATACTTCCACTTCAGGTGAGTTGATTTCTGTTGCATCTCAACAATTTCTACATGTCAAACTTTATAGCTTCTCTTGAGTTCTAACTGCAGGTGCTTTGATATGACTATGGCTATGTCTTGAACAGTGTCGTTTCTGCGGATGGTGAAATCGTCAAGCTGCCATGTTACCGTGGTGCCCTGGACTGCCAGAAGCGACTCTACTAGCGGATCTCCTCCGTTTGGGTTCTGGAGGAAGCAGGGTTATAGGTAGTATTGGGGGGATGAATGTGGCAATGCCTGCTGTGTACATGACAAGCAGGACATCCTATAATTATTAGTGAAAGAAGTGCGTTCTCATTTTGTGTAGGGTAGATGGCATGCTAGACATGCTAATTATATTTAGAAAATAAAGTTTGTCTGGGTGACTGATATGTCCATTTTGCATCATGCTTTTATATCGATATTTATTGCATTATGGGCTATTATTACACATTATGTCACAATACTTATGCCTATTCTCTCTTATTTTACAAGGTTTGCATTAAGAGGGGGAACGCCGGCAGCTGAAATTCTGGGCTGGAAAAGGAGCAAATATTATAGACCTATTCTGCACATCTCCAAAAGTCCTGAAACTTCACGGGAGCACGTTTCAGAATATATAAAAAATATTGGGCGAAAGAAGTACCAGAGGGGGGCCACCCACCGTCCACGAGGGTGGGGGCGCCCCCCTGCCTCGTGGGCCCCCTGGTGGCCCTCTGATGCCCATCTTCTGCTATATGACGTCTTTCGTCCGAGAAAAAAAATCATAAGCAAGCTCACGGGACGAAACTCCACCGCCACGAGGCGGAACCAATCTAGGGCTCCGGTAGAGCTGTTCTGTCGGGGAAACTTCCCTCCGGGAGGGGGAAATCATCACCATCGTCATCACCAACGATCCTCTCATCGGGAGGGGGTCAATCTCCATCAACATCTTCACCAACACCATCTCATCTCAAACCCTAGTTCATCTCTTGTATCCAATCTTTGTATCCAAACCTTTGATTGGTACATGTGGGTTGCTAGTAGTGTTGATTACTCCTTGTAGTTGATGCTAGTTGGTTTACTTGGTGGAAGATCATATATTCAGATCCATTATGCATATTAATACCCCTCTGATTATGAACATGAATATGCTTTGTGAGTAGTTACGTTTGTTCTTGAGGACATGGGAGAAGTCTTGCTATAAGTAGTCATGTGAATTTGGTATTCGTTCGATATTTTGATGAGATGTATGTTGTCATCCCTCTAGTGGTGTCATGTGAACATCGACTACATGACACTTTACCATTGTTTGGGCCTAGAGGGAGGCATTGGGAACTAATAAATAGATGATGGGTTGCTAGAGTGCCAGAAGCTTAAACCCTAGTTTATGCGTTGCTTCATAAGGGGCTGATTTGGATCCATATGTTTCATGCTATGGTTAGGTTTATCTTAATACTTCTGTTGTAGTTGCGGATGCTTGCAATAGGGGTTAATCATAAGTGGGATGCTTGTCCAAGTAAGGGAAGTACCCAAGCACCGGTCCATCCACATATCAAATTATCAAAGTACCGAACGCGAACCATATGAACGTGATGAAAACTAGCTTGACAATAATTCCCATGTGTCCTTGGGAGCGCTTTCCTTTATATATAAGAGTTCGTCCAGGCTTGTCCTTTGCTACAAAAAGGATTGGGCCATCTTGCTGCACCTTATTTACCTTTATTACTTGCTACTTGTTACAAATTACCTTATCACAAAACTATTTGTTACCGATAATTTCAGTGTTTGCAGAGAATACCTTACTGAAAACTGCTTATCATTTCCTTCTGCTCCTCGTTGAGTTCGACACTCTTACTTATCGAAAAGGCTATGATAGATCCCCTACACTTGTGGGTCATCAAGACTCTTTTCTGGCGCCGTTGCCGGGGAGTGAAGCGCCTTTGGTAGGTGGAATTTGGTAAGAAAAAATTTATATAGTGTGCTGAAATTTACTGTCACTTGTTACTATGGAACATAATCCTTTGAGGGGCTTGTTCGGGGTATCTTTACCCCGACCAGTAGAGCAAAGAGTTTCTCCTCAACCTATTAACTGAAAATGTTTACTTTGAAATTCCTTCGGGTATGATAGAGAAATTGCTAGCTAATCCTTTTGTAGGAGATGGAACATTGCATCCTGATTTACACTTAATCTATGTGGATGAAGTTTGTGGATTATTTAAGCTTGCAGGTATGCCTGAGGATGTTATCAAGAAGAAGGTCTTCCCTTTATCTTTGAAGGGAGATGCATTGACATGGTATAGGCTATGTGATGATATGGGATCATGGGACTACAAGCGATTGAAATTGGAATTTCATCAGAAGTTTTATCCTATGCATCTTGTTCATCGTGATCGTAATTATATATATAATTTTTGGCCTCGCGAAGGAGAAAGCATCGCTCAAGCTTGGGGGAGGCTTAAGTCAATGTTATATTCATGCCCCAATCATGAGCTCTCAAAAGAAATGATCATTCAAAATTTTTATGCTCGGCTTTCTCTCAGTAATCGCTCCATGCTCGATACTTCTTGTACTGGATCTTTTACGATGAAAACTATTGAACTCAAATGAGATTTGTTAGAAAGAATTAAATGCAACTCTAGAGATTGGGACTTCGATGAAGGTAAGGAGTCAGGTATAACACCTAAGTTTGATTGTGTTAAATCTTTTATGAATACCGATGCTTTCCGTGAATTTAGCACTAAATATGGACCTGACTCTAAGATAGTAGCTTCTTTCTGTGAATCCTTTGCTACTCATGTTGATCTCCCTAAGGAGAAGTGGTTTAAGTATAATCCTCCCACTGAAGTAAAAGTAGTTGCACCTATTAAAGTTGAATAAAAGACTATCACCTATAATGATCATGTTGTTCTTGCTGCTTATATTGAGAAGCCACCTTTTCCTGTTAGAATAAAGGATCATGCTAAAGCTTCAACTATAGTCAACAAAAGTAATATTAAGACACCTAAACCCCCTGAGAAAATTAAAGTTGAACCTAAAATTTCTATGATTAAAGATCTCTTGGCTGATAATGTTGATGGGCATGTTATTTAATTCCACAATGAAGCTGCTAGAATTGCTAGACCTGATGCTAAAAATAAACATAGGCCTGTTGTAGGCATGTCTGTTATTTCCTTTAAAATAGGAGATCATTGTTATCATGGCTTATGTGATATGGGTTCTAGTGCAAGTGCAATACCTCATTCCTTATACGAAGAAATTATGCATGATATTGCACCTGCTGAGATAGAAGATATCGATGTTACCATTAAACTTGCCAATAGAGATATGTAACGCCCTCGATGCGTCTATATCTCCCACGTGTCGAAGCACGACTTAGAGGCATAACCGCATTGAAAGCAATGTCACAAGTGAGGTAATCTTCACACAACCCATGTAATACATAAGGGAAAGAGATACATAGTTGGCTTACAATCGCCACTTCACACAATTACAAGAATAAAGCATTACATCAACCAAATACAATCAAGGTCCGGCTACGGAACCAAAATAAAAGAAGAACCCCAAATGCGACACGGTCCCCGATCGACCCCAACTGGGCTCCACTACTGATCAACTAGAAAGAAACAACACAAAGGACAAGATCTTCATCGAGCTCCTCCTCAGCTTGGTTGCATCATCTGCTCGGTAACATCGGCACCTGCAAACTGGTTTTGGAAGTATCTATGAGTCACGGGGACTCAGCAATCTCACACCCTTGCGATCAAGACTATTTAAGCTTATAGGTAGGGTAAAAGGTATGAGGTGGAGCTGCAGCAAGCGACTAGCATATATGGTGGCTAACATATGCAAATGAGAGCGAGGAGAGAGAGCAAAAGCATGGTCGAACAACTATGATCAAGAAGTGATCCTAGAACAACCTACGTCAAGCATTACTCCAACACCGTGTTCACTTCCCGGACTCCACCGAGAAGAGACCATCACGGTAACACACGCGGTTGATGTATTTTAATTAAGGTAAACTTCAGGTTTTCAACAACCGGACATTAACAAATTCCCATTTGCCCATAACCGCGGGCACGGCTTTCGAAAGTTCAAATCCCTGCAGGGGTGTCCCAACTTAGCCCATCACAAGCTCTCACGGTCAACGAAGGAATAGACCTCCTCCCGAGACATTCCGATCAGACTCGGTATCCCGGTTCTACAAGACATCCTCGACAATGGTAAAACAAGTCCAGCAAGACCACCCGATGCGCCGACATCCCGATAGGAGCTGCACATATCTCGTTCTCAGGGCAACACCGGATAAGCAATCCGTACAACTAAAACCAGCCCTCGAGTTTCCCCGAGGTGGCGCTGCAAGGGGCTCTAGTTTGGACCAACACTTAGACAAGCACTGGCCCGGGGGGGGTTTAAAATAAGATGACCCTCGGGATGCGCGACTCCCAAGGGAAAAAGGCTAGGTGGCAAATGGTAAAACCAAGGTTGGGCCTTGCTGGAGGAGTTTTATTCAAAGCGAACTGTCAAGGGGTTCTCATTATAACCCAACCGCGTAAGGAACGCAAAATCCGGGAACATAACACCGATATGACGGAAACTAGGGCGGCAAGAGTGGAACAAAACACCAGGCATAAGGCCGAGCCTTCCACCCTTTACCAAGTATATAGATGCATTAATTAAATAAGATATATAGTGATATCCCAACAAGTAAACATGTTCCAAACAAGGAACAACATCTCCATGTTCCAACAAGGAACAAACTTCAATCTTCACCTGCAACTAACAACGCTATAAGAGGGGCTGAGCAAAGCAGTAACATAGCCAATCAACAGTTTGCTAGGACAAGGTGGGTTAGAGGCTTGGTTCAACAATATGGGTGGCATGATAAGCAAGTGGTAGGTATCGCAGCATAGGCATAGCAAAAGAGCGATCATCTAGCAAGCAAAGATAGAAGTGATTTCGGGGGTATGGTCATCTTGCCTGAAATCCCGCAAGGAAGAAGAACGAGTCCAAGAAGAAGACAACCCGACGTAGTCGAACGGATCCTCACAAACGCGACGTTATCGGAACCAACCCGAAGAAGCAACACCGGAAAGAAGCACACAACATAGTAAACAACCAACACCTGAACATGGCATGATGCACAACCAAGTACGATGCATGTCCGGTTTAATGAATCATGGCATGGCAAAGTGCACAAGCAATCTTACAACTTAAGTGGAGCTCGATATGCAACTCCGTTGCATATTGACGAAACACCACATGACTTATTTAGTTCTCTCCAGTTTGTGTACCCAACAATATTAAATGTTGATTAACATGGCAGGAGGGTGAAGCAAAGTAAAACTACCTATCTAGTCAAGTTTAAATGAGGCCGGAAGCAACGAACAACAATTCCGGTAAATCCCCATATGTATATATTAGGTTTGGTACTGTTCTGCCCTAAACCATATTTTATAGTTGTTAAACATGCAAAATGGTGCTACCATGTTAAACTAGGCATTTTTCTACCCCATTTACATATAAAGTTTGTTACAAACCGAGTTACGGTTAAATAGTTATGAATTAAATCATTTTAGCAAGTTATTTAAGCAAAGTTAAACAAACAGCATTTTAAACATTTTGAACATGGATGGAAATGACATATTATGAAACTACACAAAATTCTAAGCAACTTTCATATATAAATCATTTTAATCCGGTGCATAGATGATGAGTTATTATATGCTTGAAACAGGAGGGTTTTTCTGTAAAAACTGCTGACTCTGAAAAATAGGAAAAACGTTCTATGAAAAAAATACACAATACGGGCCGGATCTGGTTGGCCCAGCAGAGAGAAAAGAAAAAAAACAAGGTCACGCTGGGGCCTCACCATGGGTTTCGGCCCAGGACGATGGAGCAGTGGGCCAGCTGGCGCGCGGCCCATGACAAGCTGCGAGGGAAGAAAGGTGGCCCAGGCGAAGCGTCAGAGGCGGGGGTTCTTCGCACGGGCGAGCTGGGCCTGGTGCTCGTCCACGCTAGCCCCAGATCGGGTCAACGAGGGGGGAACGAGCGGCATGATTCGCTGGAAGCAGAGGACGCAGTGGCGACGGACTCCTCGTTCGTGAAACAGGGGACCGAGCAGCAGGAGGAAGGAAGCAGCGGCGCATGAGAGTCCTGGTGGCCGGATCCGCGATGCAGTGGGGCAGACGGGTCCTGGAGGCGCTCGGGCAGAGGTGGGGATGTCCATGGCGCTGGAGTCTTGTCGGTTCTCGCAGACGACGCACAGGTAGGAGGCGACATCGCTACAAGGAGAACAGAGAGAGAGGGAAAGAGAAGTGAGTGAAGGAGGAAGGTCGAAGGAAGGAGAAGGGCACGCTGTGGCATGGCATAACTGACCGGATCCAGGACGAGGACGCAATCTCTGACGAAATACGGTGAATTCCCGACTACTGCGAGCTCCGGTGGTGGCGCCACGGTCTACTGCTACTCCTGCGTGAAGAACACAGGGGAAGGGGAGAGTTTAGCAACGGGATAGAGAGAGAGAGAGGGATAGCGAGGGGGAGGCTAGGGACGGCGAGGGTTGGCCTGGTAGTCGTCCAGCAGAGCTCGCCGGAGGGCACGTTGGATCAGGAGGAGCGGCGAGCACGAGAGATTCGCGGGGCCTCTGCTTGCGGAGGCTGGGAGCGAGGCTGCGGTGGCGACTGTGGTTGGTGGTTGGATTGGGAGGGGATCGAGAGGTGGAGGCTCGGGCGCTGGTTGGGTGGATCGGCAGGGGAAGATCCCGAGGGGGATTTGGAAAGCAGCGGCGGGCGACGGGACACATCTCCTAGATTTTAGGGTTAGGCTAGAGTTTGATCTATATATAGCAAAAAGGCTAAGTTTAGGGGAATTAGGTCCCTCCGATCTTAATCGGACGGTCGCGAATAAAATAGCTAGGGAGTCCAAATAAGAAAACGGTGATGTTTTGTAGACGTTTGGGGATGATCCGAGCCCAACGGTGACGACTGCCCGGGTCGTGTCCGGGACAGCTTTCGGACGCGCGCGCGAGGAGGTCCGCGGACTGACGAGAGAGCCTAGGTTGGGCCTGACGAATTGTGAAGAGTGGGTTGGTCTGAGAGAAGAGGGGAGAGATGCATCCCGGCACGGTTTCCGGAGACCGAAAACGTTCGACGTTAGACTGGCTATACTGCCGCTATAGTTATTCGCTGGGGCATCAAACGATCTCCGAATGCAATGAAACTTGACAGGTGGTCTATCTACACTATAATAAGACCACACGTCAACTCTAATCCCATTCCGAGAACATTTTCCGGCCACTTATAAAATACTATTTCGGACATGCCACGGGCGCGTGCAAGTGTGGTTGGACTCAGAACGGACAACGGAGAGAACTCGGAGAACCCGGACGAATGCAAGTTTTAAAACATGATGATGCAATGCACATGATGACATGATATGATGCAACACGCAAGCAAATGACATGATAACGTCAGCGAATAACTGGAAGACACCTGGCACATGGGTCTCGGGGCGTTACAAGATACTATTTCACCGATTGGGATTGTTAGAGATGTTGAAGTCTTGTGTGGGAAGGTTAAATATCCTGCTGATTTTCTTGTTCTTAATTCCCCACAAGATAGCTTTTGTGCCATTATATTTGGTAGACTCTTCTTGAATATTGTTAATGCTAAGATAGACTGCAACAAGGATATTGTTTCTGTTGGTGTAGGGGATATGTCTCATGATTTTAATTTTGCTAAATTTCGTAGACAACCCCATGATAAAGAATTGCCTAGTAAAGATGAAATTATTGGTCTTGCTTCTATTTTCGTGCCTCCTACTGATTCTTTAGAACAGTATTTGCTAGACCATGAAAACGATATGTTTATGAATGAAAGAAGGGAAAAATAGATGAAGTGTTCTTTAAACAGGGACCTATTCTGAAACACAACTTGCCTGTTGAAATTCTAGGGGATCCTCCTCCACCCAAGGGTGATCCTGTGTTTGAGCTTAAGCCATTGACTGATACTCTTAAATATGCTTATCTTGATGAAAAGAAGATATATCCTGTTATTATTAGTGCTAACCTTTCAGAGCACGAAGAAGAGAGATTATTGAAAACTCTGAAGAAGCACTATGCTGCTATTGGATATACTCTTGATGATCTTAAGGGCATTAGTCCCACTCTATGTCAACACAAAATAAATTTGGAGAAAGACGCCAAACCAGTTATTGATCACCAACGACTGCTAAATCCTAAGATGAAAGAAGTGGTAAGAAAGGAAATATTAAAGCTCCTTGAAGCTGGTATAATTTATCCCATTGCTGATAGTCAGTGGGTAAGCCCTGTCCATTGTGTCCCTAAGAAAGGAGGTATTACTGTTGTTCCTAATGATAAAGATGAATTGATCCCGCAAAGAATTATTACAGGTTATAGGATGGTAATTGATTTCTGCAAATTAAATAAAGCTACTAAAAAAGATCATTACCCTTTGCCTTTCATTGATCAAATGCTAGAAAGATTATCCAAACATACACATTTTTGCTTTCTAGATGGTTATTCTGGTTTCTCTCAAATACCTGTGTCAGCTGATGATCAATCAAAGACCACTTTTACTTGCCCTTTCGGTAATTTCGCTTATAGATGTATGCCTTTTGGTTTATGTAATGCACCTGCTACCTTTCAAAGATGCATGATGGCTATATTCTCTGACTTTTGTGAAAAGATATGTGAGGTTTTCATGGACGATTTCTCCGTTTATGGATCCTCTTTTGATGATTGCTTAAGCAACCTTGATCGAGTTTTGCAGAGATGTGAAGAAACTAATCTTGTCTTGAATTGGGAGAAGTGCCACTTTATGGTTAATGAAGGTATTGTCTTGGGGCATAAAATTTCTGAGAGAGGTATTGAAGTTGACAAAGCTAAAGTTGATGCTATTGAAAAGATGCCGTGTCCCAAGGACATCAAAGGTATAAGAAGTTTTCTGGGTCATGCCGGTTTTTATAGGAGGTTCATTAAGGACTTCTCAAATATTTCTCGGCCTCTGACTAATCTATTACAAAAAGATATTCCTTTTGTCTTTGATGATGATTGTGTAGAAGCATTTGAAATACTTAAGAAAGCATCGATTTCTGCACCTATTGTTCAGCCACCTGATTGGAATTTACCCTTTGAAATTATGTGTGATGCTAGTGATTATGCTGTAGGTGTTGTTCTAGGGCAAAGAGTCGATAAGAAATTAAATGTTATTCAATATTCTAGTAAAACTCTAGACAATGCCCAGAGAAATTATGCTACTACTGAAAAAGAATTTTTAGCAGTTGTATTTGCTTGTGATAAGTTCAGACCTTATATTGTTGATTCTAAAGTAACTATTCACACTGATCATGTTGCTATTAAATATCTTATGGAAAAGAAAGATGCTAAACCTAGACTTATTAGATGGGTTCTCCTGGTACAAGAATTTGATTTGCATATTATTGATAGAAAGGGAGCTGAGAACCCTGTTGCAGACAACTTATCTAGGTTAGAGAATGTTCTTGATGACCCACTACCCATTGATGATAGCTTTCCTGATGAACAACTAGCTGTCATAAATGCTTCTCGTACTGCTCCATGGTATGCTGATTATGCTAATTATATTGTTGCTAAATTTATACCACCTAGTTTCACATACCAACAAAAGAAAAAGTTCTTCTATAATTTAAGACATTACTTCTGGGATGACCCACATCTTTACAAAGAAGGAGTAGATGGTGTTATTAGACATTGTGTACCTGAGCATGAACAGGAACAGATCCTACGTAAGTGTCACTTCGAAGCTTATGGAGGACACCATGCTGGAGATAGAGCTGCACATAAGGTATTGCAATCCAGTTTTTATTGTCCTACTCTCTTCAAGGATGCTCGTAAGTTTGTTTTATCCTGTGATTAATGTCAAAGAATTGGTAATATTAGTAGACGTCAAGAAATGCTTATGAACTATTCACTTGTTGTTGAACCATTTGATGTTTGGGGCTTTGATTATATGGGACCTTTTCCTTCCTCTAATGGGTATACACATATTTTAGTTGCTGTTGATTACGTTACTAAGTGGGTAGAAGCTATTCCAACTAGTAGTGCTGATCATAACACCTCTATTAAGATGCTTAAAGAAGTTATTTTCCTAGGTTTGGAGTCCCTAGATATTTAATGACTGATGGTGGTTCACATTTTATTCATGATGATTTTCATAAAATGCTTGCTAAATGTGATGTTAATCATAGAATTGCATCTCCTTATCACCCACAGTCTAGTGGCCAAGTAGAATTAAGTAATAGAGAGCTTAAATTAATTTTGCAAAAGACTGTTAATAGATCTAGAAAGAATTGGTCCAAGAAACTTGATGATGCATTATGGGCTTATAGAACTGCATACAAAAATCCTATGGGTATGTCTCCGTATAAAATGGTTTATGGTAAAGCATGTCACTTACCTCTTGAACTAGAACATAAGGCATATTGGGCTATTAAAGAGCTCAACTATGACTTCAAACTTGCCGGTGAGAAGAGGCTTTTTGACATTAGCTCACTTGATGAATGGAGAACCCAGGCCTATGAGAATGCCAAACTGTTTAAAGAAAAGGTTAAAAGATGGCATGATAAAAGGATACAAAAACGTGAGTTCAATGTAGGTGATTATGTATTGTTATACAACTCTCGATTAAGATATTTTGTAGGCAAACTTCTCTCTAAATGGGAAGGTCCTTACGTTATCGAGGAGGTCTATCATTCCGGTGCCATAAAAATCAACAACTTTGAAGGCACAAATCCGAAGGTGGTGAACGGTCAAAGAATCAAACATTATATCTCAGATAATCTCATAAATGTTGAAACTAATATTATTGAAACTGTAACCCGTAGGAATACATAAGGGACACTTTCTGGAACATTTCAGACTCCGAAAAGGAATATGTACGTGGTACGGTAAGTAAACCGACTCCAAAACAGTTCTAATGACAATTTTTCTCCATTTTGGAATATTTAAGAAAATAGGAAAATAAGAAGTAGACCGGAAAGGACACGAGGCTTCCACGAGGGTGGAGGGCGCGCCCTACCCCCTGGGCATGCTCCGTGCCTCGTGGGCACCTCGTGTGCTCTCCGGACTCCGTTTTCTTGTACGATACTTGTTTTGGTCGGTAAAAAATCACTACATAATCTCCCGAAGGTTTTGACCACCGTATCACGCAAAAATCTCCTGTTCTTGTTTCGAGCTGTTTTCTGCCAGGGTTGTGAAGGCCAAGCATCATGTCGTCTCCCTCCTCCTCCAACAACGAGGGTAACGATGCTTGGCTAATGAAGATAGAGCTGAAGAGAGAAGTGTTTGGGAACGTAGTAATTTCAAAATTTTCCTACGCACACGCAAGATCATGGTGATGCATAGCAACGAGAGGGGAGAGTGTAGTCTACGTACCCTCGTAGACCGACAGCAGAAGCGTTATGACAACGCGGTTGATGTAGTCGTACGTCTTCATGGCCCGACCGATCAAGCACCGAAACTACGACACCTCCGAGTTCTAGCACACGTTCAGCTCGATGGCGATCCCCGGACTCCGATCCAGCAAAGTGTCGGGGAAGAGTTCCCTCAGCACGAGGTGTGGTGACGATCTTGATGTTCTACTGTCGCAAGGCTTCGCCTAAGCACCACTACAATATTATCGAGGACTATGGTGGAGGGGGGCACCGCACACGGCTAAGAGAACGATCTTCAAGATCAACTTGTGTGTCTAGAGGTGCCCCCTGCCCCCGTATATAAAGGAGCAAGGGGGGAGGCCGGCCGGCCCTTGGGGCGCGCCAAGGAGGAGGAGTCCTCCTCCTAGTAGGAGTAGGACTCCCCTCTTTCCTACTCCTACTAGGAGGGGGAAACGAAGGGGAAGAGGGAGAAGGAAAGGGGGGCGCCGCCCCCCTCTCCTAGTCCAATTTGGACCAGAGGGGGAGGGGGCGCGCGGCCCACCCTGGCTGCCCCTCTCTCTCCACTAGGGCCCATAAAGCCCATTACTTCTTCGGGGGGGGGGGGGTTCCGATAACCCTTCGGCACTCCGGTTTTCTCCGAAATCACCCGGAACACTTCCGGTGTCCGAATATAGCCGTCCAATATATCAATCTTTATGTCTCGACCATTTCGAGACTCCTCGTCATGTCCGTGATCACATCCGGGACTCCGAACAAACTTCGGTACATCAAAATATATAAACTCATAATGAAACTATCATCATAACGTTAAGCGTGTGGACCCTACGGGTTCGAGAACAATGTAGACATGACCGAGACATGTCTCCGGTCAATAACCAATAGCGGAACCTGGATGCTCATATTGGCTCCCACATATTCTACGAAGATCTTTTATCGGTCAGACCGCATAACAACATACTTTGTTCCCTTTGTCATCGGTATGTTACTTGCCCGAGATTCGACCGTCGGTATCTCAATACCTAGTTCAATCTCATTACCGGCAAGTCTCTTTACTCGTTTCATAATACATCATCTCGCAACTAACTCATTAGTTGCAATGCTTGCAAGGCTTATGTGATGTGCATTACCGAGAGGGCCCAGAGATACCTCTCCGACAATCAGAGTGACAAATCCTAATCTCGAAATACGCCAACCCAACATGTACCTTTGGAGACACCTGTAGAGATCCTTTATAATCACCCAGTTACGTTGTGACGTTTGGTAGCACACAAAGTGTTCCTTCGGCAAACGGGAGTTGCATAATCTCATAGTCATAGGAACATGTATAAGTCATGAAGAAAGCAATAGCAACATACTAAACGATCGGGTGCTAAGCTAATGGAATGGGTCATGTCAATCACATCATTCTCCTAATGATGTGATCCCGTTAATCAAATGACAACACATGTCTATGGTTAGGAAACATAACCATCTTTGATTAACGAGCTAGTCAAGTAGAGGCACACTAGTGACGTTTAGTTTGTCTATGTATTCACACAAGTATTATGTTTCCGGATAATACAATTCTAGCATGAATAATAAACATTTATCATGATATAAGGAAATAAATAATAACTTTATTATTGCCTCTAGGGCATATTTCCTTCAGTCTCCCACTTGCACTAGAGTCAATAATCTAGATTTACACAGTAATGATTCTAACACCCATGGAGCTTTGGTGCTGATCATGTTTTGCTCGTGGAAGAGGCTTAGTCAACGGGTTTGCTACATTCAGATCCGTATGTATCTTGCAAATCTCTATGTCTCCCACCTAGACTAGATCCCGGATGGAATTGAAGCGTCTCTTGATGTGTTTGGTTCTCTTGTGAAATCTGGATTCCTTTGCCAAGGCAATTGCACCAGTATTGTCACAAAAGATTTTCATTGGACCCGATGCACTATGTATGACACCTAGATCGGATATGAACTCCTTCATCCAGACTCCTTCCTTTGCTGCTTCCGAAGCAGCTATGTACTCCGCTTCACATGTAGATCCCGCCACAACGCTTTGTTTAGAACTGCACCATCTGACAGCTCCACCGTTTAATGTAAACACGTATCCGGTTTGCGATTTAGAATCATCCGGATCAGTGTCAAAGCTTGCATCAACGTAACCATTTACGATGAGCTCTTTGTCACCTCCATATACGAGAAACATATCCTTAGTCCTTTTCAGGTATTTCAGGATGTTCTTGACCGCTTTCCAGTGATCCACTCCTGGATTACTTTGGTACCTCCCTGCTAGACTTATAGCAAGACATACATCAGGTCTGGTACACATCATTGCATACATGATAGAGCCTATGGCTGAAGCATAGGGAACATCTTTCATTTTCTCTCTATCTTCTGCAGTGGTCGGGCATTGAGTCTTACTCAATTTCACACCTTGTAACACAGGCAAGAATCCTTTCTTTGGTTGATCCATTTTGAACTTCTTCAAAATTTTGTCAAGGTATGTGCTTTGTGAAAGTCCAATTAAGCGTCTTGATCTATCTCTATAGATCTTAATGCCCAATATGTAAGCAGCTTCACCGAGGTCTTTCATTGAAAAACTCTTATTCAAGTATCCCTTTATGCTATCCAGAAATTCTATGTCATTTCCGATTAGTAATATGTCATCTACATATAATATCAGAAATGCTACAGAGCTCCCACTCACTTTCTTGTAAATACAGGCTTCTCCAAAAGTCTGTACAAAACCAAATGCTTTGATCACATTATCAAAGCATTTATTCCAACTCCGAGAGGCTTGCACCAGTCCATAAATGGATCGCTGGAGCTTGCACACTTTGTTAGCTCCCTTTGGATCGACAAAACCTTCCGGCTGCATCATATACAACTCTTCTTCCAGAAATCCATTCAGGAATGCAGTTTTGACATCCATCTGCCAAATTTCATAATCATAAAATGCGGCAATTGCTAACATGATTCAGATAGACTTAAGCATCGCTGCGGGTGAGAAGGTCTCATCGTAGTCAATCCCTTGAACTTGTCAAAAACCTTTTGCGACAAGTCGAGTTTTGTAGACAGTAACATTACCGTCAGCGTCAGTCTTCTTCTTGAAGATCCATTTATTCTCAATTGCTTGCCGATCTTTGGGCAAGTCAACCAAAGTCCATACTTTGTTCTCATACATGGATCCCATCTCAGATTTCATGGCTTCAAGCCATTTTGCGGAATCTGGGCTCACCATCGCTTCTTCATAGTTCATAGGTGTTGGGGAACGTAGTAATTTCAAAAATTTCCTACGCACACGCAAGATCATGGTGATGCATAGCAACGAGAGGGGAGAGTGTTGTCTACGTACCAACGCAGACCGACTGCGGAAGCGATCACACAACGTAGAGGAAGTAGTCGTACGTCTTCTTCCCGATCCGACCGATCCAAGCACCGTTACTCCGGCACCTCCGAGTTCTTAGCACACGTACAGCTCGATGACGATCCCCGGGCTCCGATCCAGCAAAGCTTCGGAGAGGAGTTCCGTCAGCACAACGGCGTGGTGACGATCTTGATGTTCTACCGACGCAGGGCTTCGCCTAAGCACTACAACGATATGATCGAGGTAGAATATGGTGGCAGGGGGCACCGCACACGGCTAAGGAACGATCTCAAGGATCAACTTGTGTCTATGGGGTGCCCCTTGCCTCAGTATATAAAGGATGGAGGAGGAGGAGGCCGGCCAAGGCCATTGGTGCGGCCAGGATGGGAGTCCTACTAGGACTCCAAGTCCTAGTAGGAGTCCATCAAGAGGGGAGGAAGGGAGAAGGAAGTGGAGGAGTAGGAAAGGTGGCCGGCCCCCTTTTCCCTAGTCCAATTCGGACTAGAGGGGAGGGGGGCGCAGGAGCCTTTTTCCTCTTCCCACTAAAGCCCATCAAGGCCCATTACTTCTCCCGTAACTACCCGGTACTCCGAAAAATACCCGAATCACTCGGAACCTTTCCGATGTCCGAATATAGTCGTCCAATATATCGATCTTTACGTCTCGACCATTTCGAGACTCCTCGTCATGTCCCCGATCTCATCCGGGACTCCGAACTCCTTCGGTACATCAAAACTCATAATATAACTGTCATCGAAACCTTAAGCGTGCGGACCCTACGGTTCGAGAACAATGTAGACATGACCGAGACACGTCTCCGGTCAATAACCAATAGCGGGACCTGGATGCCCATATTGGCTCCTACATATTCTACGAAGATCTTTATCGGTCAGACCGCATAACAACATACGTTGTTCCCTTTGTCATCGGTATGTTACTTGCCCGAGATTCGATCGTCGGTATCCAATACCTAGTTCAATCTCGTTACCGGCAAGTCTCTTTACTCGTTCCGTAATACATCATCTCGCAACTAACTAATTAGTTGCAATGCTTGCAAGGCTTATGTGATGTGCATTACCGAGAGGGCCCAGAGATACCTCTCCGACAATTGGAGTGACAAATCCTAATCTCGAAATACGCCAACCCAACATCTACCTTTGGAGACACCTGTAATGCTCCTTTATAATCACCCAGTTACGTTGTGACGTTTGGTAGCACCCAAAGTGTTCCTCCGGCAAACGGGAGTTGCATAATCTCATAGTCATAGGAACATGTATAAGTCATGAAGGAAGCAATAGCAACATACTAAACGATCGTGTGCTAAGCTAATGGAATGGGTCATGTCAATCAGATCATTCAACTAATGATGTGACCTTGTTAATCAAATAACAACACTTTGTTCATGGTTAGGAAACATAACCATCTTTGATTAACGAGCTAGTCAAGTAGAGGCATACTAGTGACACTCTGTTTGTCTATGTATTCACACATGTATTATGTTTCCGATTAATACAATTCTAGCATGAATAATAAACATTTATCATGAAATAAGGAAATAAATAATAACTTTATTATTGCCTCTAGGGCATATTTCCTTCAATAGGTTCATCATGATCTAGTAGCATGACTTCCAGAACAGGATTACCGTACCACTTTTGTGCGAATCTTACTCTGGTTGATCTACGAGGTTCAGTAGTAACTTGTTCTGAAGTTTCATGATCATCATCATTAGCTTCCTCACTAATTGGTGTAGGTGTCATAGAAACCGGTTTCTGTGATGTACTACTTTCCAATAAGGGAGCAGGTACAGTTACCTCATCAAGTTCTACTTTCCTCCCACTCACTTCTTTCGAGAGAAACTCCTTCTCTAGAAAGTTTCCGAATTTAGCAACAAAAGTCTTGCCTTCGGATCTGTGATAGAAGGTGTATCCAATAGTTTCTTTTGGATATCCTATGAAGACACATTTCTCTGATTTGGGTTCGAGCTTATCAGGTTGAAGCTTTTTCACATAAGCATCGCAGCCCCAAACTTTCAGAAACGACAACTTTGGTTTCTTGCCAAACCACAGTTCATAAGGCGTCGTCTCAACGGATTTTGATGGTGCCCTATTTAATGTGAATGCGGCCGTCTCTAAAGCATAACCCCAAAACAATAGTGGTAAATCAATAAGAGACATCATAGATCGCACCATATCTAGTAAAGTACGATTACGATGTTCAGACACACCATTACGCTGTGGTGTTCCAGGTGGCGTGAGTTGCGAAACTATTCCGCATTGTTTCAAATGTACACCAAACTCGTAACTCAAATATTCTCCTCCACGATCAGATCGTAGGAATTTTATTTTCTTGTTACGATGATTTTCAACTTCACTCTGAAATTCTTTGAACTTTTCAAATGTTTCAGACTTATGTTTCATTAAGTAGATATACCCATATCTGCTTAAGTCATTTGTGAAGGTGAGAAAATAACGATATCCGCCACGAGCCTCAACATTCATCGGACCACATACATCTGTATGTATGATTTCCAACAAATCTGTTGCTCTCTCCATAGTACCGGAGAACGGTGTTTTGGTCATCTTGCCCATAAGGCACGGTTCGCAAGTACCAAGTGATTCATAATCAAGTGGTTCCAAAAGTCCATCTGTATGGAGTTTCTTCATGCGCTTTACACCGATATGACCTAAACGGCAGTGCCACAAATAAGTTGCACTATCATTATCAACTCTGCATCTTTTGGCTTCAACATTATGAATATGTGTGTCACTACTATCGAGATTTAATAAGAATAGACCATCTTCAAGGGTGCATGACCGTAAAAGATATTACTCATATAAATAGAACAACCATTATTCTCTGATTTAAATGAATAATCGTCTCGCATCAAA
Organism: Triticum urartu; assembly: GCF_003073215.2. NCBI lineage: Eukaryota > Viridiplantae > Streptophyta > Magnoliopsida > Poales > Poaceae > Triticum > Triticum urartu. Next base: position 210,059,208 of record NC_053022.1, on the reverse strand, counting down.
CAAGATCCAGATATAATGTTCATGCTCAACGCTGGCACCAAATAACAATTATTTAGGTCTAATACTAATCCCGAAGGTAGATGTAGAGGTAGCGTGCCGACCGCGATCACATCGACTTTGGAACCATTTCCCACGTGCATCGTCACCTCGTCCTTAGCCAATCTTCGCTTAATCCATAGTCCCTGTTTCGAGTTGCAAATATTAGCAACAGAACCAGTATCAAATACCCAGGTGCTACTGCGAGCATTAGTAAGGTACGCATCAATAACATGTATATCATATATACCTTTGTTCACCTTGCCATCCTTCTTATCCGCCAAATACTTGGGGCAGTTCCGCTTCCAGTGACCAGTCTGCTTGCAGTAGAAGCACTCAGTTTCAGGCTTAGGTCCAGATTTGGGTTTCTTCTCCTAAGCAGCAACTTGCTTGCTGTTCTTTTTGAAGTTCCCATTCTTATTCCCTTTGCCCTTTTTCTTGAAACTAGTGGTCTTGTTGACCATCAACACTTGATGCACCTTCTTGATTTCTACCTCGGCAGCTTTCAGCATTGCGAAGAGCTCGGGAATTGTCTTAACCATACCTTGCATATTATAGTTCATCACGAAGCTCTTGTAGCTAGGTGGAAGTGATTGGAGAATTCTTTCAATGACGCAATCATTTGGAAGATTAACTCCCAATTGAATCAAGTGATTATTATACCCAAACATTTTGAGTATATGCTCACTGACAGAACTGTTCTCCTCCATCTTGCAGCTATAGAACTTATTGGAGACTTCATATCTCTCAATCCAGGCATTTGCTTGAAATATTAACTTCAACTCCTGGAACATCTCATATGCTTCATGACGTTCAAAACGTCGTTGAAGTCTCGATTCTAAGCCATAAAGCATGGCACACTGAACTATTGAGTAGTCATCAGCTTTGCTCTACCAGACGTTCATAACATCTGGTGTTGCTCCAGCAGCAGGCCTGGCACCCAGTGGTGCTTCCAGGACGTAATTCTTATGTGCAGCAATGAGGATAATCCTCAAGTTACGGACCCAGTCCGTGTAATTGATACCATCATCTTTCAACTTTGCTTTCTCAAGGAACGCATTAAAATTCAATGGAACAACAGCACGGGCCATCTATCTACAATCAAACATAAACAAGCAAGATACTATCAGGTACTAAGTTCATGATAAATTTAAGTTCAATTAATCATATTACTAAAGAACTCCCACTTAGATAGGCATCCCTCTAATCCTCTAAGTGATCACGTGATCCAAATCAACTAAACCATGTCCGATCATCACGTGAGATGGAGTAGTTTCATTGGTGAACATCACTATGTTGATCATATCTACTATATGATTCACGCTCGACCTTTCGGTCTCCGTGTTCCGAGGCCATATCTGTATATGCTTGGCTCGTCAAGTATAACCTGAGTATTCCGCGTGTGCAACTGTTTTGCACCCGTTGTATTTGAACGTAGAGCCTATCACACCCGATCATCACATGTTTTCTCAGCACGAAGAACTTTCGCAATGGTGCATACTCAGGGAGAACACTTCTTGATAATTAGTGAGAGATCATCTTAAAATGCTACCGTCAATCAAAGCAAGATAAGATGCATAAAAGATAAACATCACATGCAATGAATATAAGTGATATGATATGGCCATCATCATCTTGTGCTTGATTTCTCTATCTTCGAAGCACCGTCATTATCACCATCGTCACCGGCGCGACACCTTGATCTCCATCGTAGCATCGTTGTCGTCTCGCCAATCTTATGCTTCTACGACTATCACTACCACTTAGTGATAAAGTAAAGCATTACAGGGCAATTGCATTGCATACAATAAAGCGACAACCATATGGCTCCTGCCAGTTGCCGATAACTCGGTTACAAAACATGATCATCTCATACAATAAAATTTAGCATCATGTCTTTACCATATCACATCACAACATGCCCTGCAAAAACAAGTTAGACGTCCTCTACTTTGTTTGTTGCAAGTTTTACGTGACTGCTACGGGCTTAAGCAAGAACCAATCTTACCTACGCATCAAAAACCAGAACAATAGTTTGTCAAGTTGGTGTTGTTTTAACCTTCTCAAGGACCAGGCATAGCCACACTCGATTCAACTAAAGTTGGAGAAACTGACACCCGCTAGTCACCTGTGTGCATAGCACGACGGTAAAACCAGTCTCGCGTAAGCGTACACGTAATGTCGGTCCGGGCCGCTTCATCCAACAATACCGCCGAACCAAAGTATGACATGCTGGTAAGCAGTATGACTTATATCGCCCACAACTCACTTGTATTCTACTCGTGCACAACATCAACGCATAAAACCAGGCTCGGATGCCACTGTTGGGGAACGTAGTAATTTCAAAATTTTCCTATGCACACGCAAGATCATGGTGATGCATAGCAACGAGAGGGGAGAGTGTAGTCTACGTACCCTCGTAGACCGACAGCGGAAGCATTATGACAACGCGGTTGATGTAGTCGTACGTCTTCACGGCCCGACCGATCAAGCACCGAAACTACGGCACCTCCGAGTTCTAGCACACGTTCAGCTCGATGACGATCCCCGGACTCCGATCCAGCAAAGTGTCGGGGAAGAGTTCCGTCAGCACGATGGTGTGGTGACGATCTTGATGTTCTACTATCGCAGGGCTTCGCCTAAGCACCACTACAATATTATCGAGGACTATGGTGGAGGGGGGCACCACACACGGCTAAGAGAACGATCTTCAAGATCAACTTGTGTGTCTAGAGGTGCCCCCTGCCCCCGTATATAAAGGAGCAAGGGGGAGGCCGACCGGCCTTTGGGGCGTGCCAAGGAGGAGGAGTCCTCCTCCTAGTAGGAGTAGGACTCCCCTCTTTCCTACTCCTACTAGGAGGGGGAAACGAAGGGGGAGAGGGAGAAGGAAAGGGGGGCGCCGCCCCCCCTCTCCTAGTCCAATTCGGACCAGAGGGGGAGGGGGCGCGCGGCCCACCCTGGTTGCCCCTCTCTCTCTCCACTAGGGCCCATAAAGCCCATTACTTCTCCCGGGGGGTTCCGGTAACCCTCCGGCACTCCGGTTTTCTCCAAAATCACCCGGAACACTTCCGATGTCCAAATATAGCCGTCCAATATATCAATCTTTATGTCTCGACCATTTCGATACTCCTCGTCATGTCCGTGATCACATCCGGGACTCCGAACAAACTTCAATACATCAAAATATATAAACTCATAATGAAACTGTCATTGTAACGTTAAGCGTGCGGACCCTACGGGTTCGAGAACAATGTAGACATGACCGAGACATGTCTCTGGTCAATAACCAATAGCGGAACCTGGATGCTCATATTGGCTCCCACATATTCTACGAAGATCTTTTATCAGTCAGACAACAACATACTTTGTTCCCTTTGTCATTGGTATGTTACTTGCCCGAGATTCGATCGTCGGTATCTCAATACCTAGTTCAATCTCGTTACCGGCAAGTCTCTTTACTCGTTTCGTAATACATCATCTCGCAACTAACTCATTAGTTTCAATGCTTGCAAGGCTTATGTGATGTGCATTACCGAGAGGGCCCAGAGATACCTCTCCGACAATCGGAGTGACAAATCCTAATCTCGAAATAGGCCAACCCAACATGTACCTTTGGAGACACCTGTAGAGCTCCTTTATAATCACCCAGTTACGTTGTGACGTTTGGTAGCACACAAAGTGTTCCTCTGGCAAACGAGAGTTGCATAATCTCATAGTCATAGGAACATGTATAAGTCATGAAGAAAGCAATAGAAACATACTAAACGATCGGGTGCTAAGCTAATGGAATGGGTCATGTCAATCACATCATTCTCCTAATGATGTGATCCCATTAATCAAATGACAACACATGTCTATGGTTAGGAAACATAACCATCTTTGATTAATGAGCTAGTCAAGTAGAGGCACACTAGTGACGTTTAGTTTGTCTATGTATTCACACAAGTATTATGTTTCCGGATAATACAATTCTAGCATGAATAATAAACATTTATCATGATATAAGGAAATAAATAATAACTTTATTATTGCCTCTAGGGCATATTTCCTTCAAGAAGAACCCGGAGAGATCAACAAGGATGATGGGATCAAGAAGGCCCTGGGGGATCAAGTTCCGGCAGTAGCAGAAGAAGACATCCTTCCACCTCACCACAATCTCTTTACCCAAACGGACATTGAGGCTTTCAAGATGATTGAGTTAGCTCGTATTCAAAACAAGTATCTCACAAGTGAAAATATTCTGTTGAAGGAGCATATCATCGCACTCAAGGGCATTATACGCAAATTGGAGGAGCTCTTACGCTCGATGTGTGATACATCTCCAACGTATCTTTAATTTTTGATTGCTCCATGCTATATTATCTACTGTTTTGGACATTATTGGCCTTTATTTTCCACTTTTATATTATTTTCGGGACTAACCTATTAACCGGAGGCCAGCCCAGAATTGTATTTTTTTGCCTGTTTTAGGGTTTCGAAGAAAAGGAATATCAAACGGAGTCCAAATGGAATGAAACCTTCGGGAACGTGATTTTCTCAACGAACAAGACCCAGGAGACTTGGACCCTATGTCAAGACACAAAAGAGGAGGCCACGAGGTAGGGGGGTGCGCCTACCCCCCAGGCGCGCCCTCCACCCTCGTGGGCCCCCTGTTGCTCCACCAACGTACTCCTTCTTCCCATATATACCTACGTACCCCCAAACGATCAGATACAGAGCCAAAAACCTAATTCCATCGCCGCAACTTTTTGTATCCATGAGATCCCATCTTGGGGCCTGTTCCGGAGCTCCACCAGAGGGGGCATCGATCACGGAGGGCTTCTACATCAACACCATAGCCCCTCCGATGAAGTGTGAGTAGTTTACCTCAGACCTACGGGTCCATAGTTATTAGCTAGATGGCTTATTCTCTCTTTTGGGATCTCAATACAATGTTCTCCCCCTCTCTTGTGGAGAACTATTTGATGTAATCTTCTTTTTGCGGTGTGTTTGTTGAGACCGATGAATTGTGGGTTTATGATCAAGTCTATCTATGAATAATATTTGAATCTTCTCTCAATTCTTTTATGTATGATTGGTTATCGTTGCAAGTCTCTTCGAATTATCAGTTTGGCTTGGCCTACTAGATTGATCTTTCTTGCAATGGGAGAAGTGCTTAGCTTTGGGTTCAATCTTGCGGTGTCCTTTCCCAGTGACAGTAGGGGCAGCAAGGCACGTATTGTATTGTTGCCATCGAGGATAACAAGATGGGGTTTTCATCATATTGCATGAGTTTATCCCTCTACATAATGTCATCTTGCTTAAGGCGTTACTCTATTTTTAACATAATAATCTAGATGCATGCTGGATAGCGGTCGATGAGTGGAGTAATAGTAGTAGATGCAGGCAGGAGTCGGTCTACTTGTCTCAGACGTGATGCCTATATACATGATCATACCTAGATATTCTCATAACTATGCTCAATTCTGTCAATTGCTCAACTGTAATTTGTTCACCCACCATAGAATACTTATGCTCTCGAGAGAAGCCACTAGTGAAACTATGCCCCCCGGGTCTATCTTTATCATATTAACCTCCTACTACTTAGTTATTTCCTTTGCCTTTTACTTTGCCTTTATTTTACTTTGCATCTTTATCACAAAAATACCAAAAATATTATCTTATCATATCTATCAGATCTCACTCTCGTAAGTGGCAGTGTAGGGATTGACAACCCCTATTCGCGTTGGTTGCGAGGATTTATTTATTTTGTGCAGGTATGAGGAACTCACGCGTAGCCTCCTACTGGATTGATACCTTTGTTCTCAAAAACTAAGGGAAATACTTACGCTACTTTGCTGCATCATCCCTTCCTCTTCGGGGAAAACCAACGCAATGCTCAAGAGGTAGCAATGTGCGACTACCCGTCATCACCAACACCTTCACCAACAAAGAAGAACTGAGCATCAGATATGGGCACTCCCCTTGGCAACTGACAAGCTTGGGGAGTGCCCCGGTATCGTATCACCATCACTTTTATCTTCACCGTTTTTCTTAGTTCGATCCTTTTGATAATATCTTGATCTAGTAGAATAAAGTTTTAGTATGATCTAGTTGTGAGTTTTGCTTTATGATCTTCCTATGTAATCGAGTCCGTGAGCTATATATAATAAAGTTTAGTGTTGAGTCAAGGGCTTGATTATTTTGCTATGATCTTGAGGGAATAACATAAAAGAGAAGAAATAAAAAAAAATAAAGAGATCATATGGATCTTATGGAGAGTAATGAGCTCACATATAAGGAGTATGATGAATAAAAGTTGTTGAGAGTTGACAAACATAGTTTTGGTCATCGTTGCAATTAATAGGAAGTAATAAATAAAGAGAGGTTCACATATAAATATACTATCTTGGACATCTTTTATAATTGTGAGCACTCATTAAAATATGACATGCTAAAGAGTTGACGTTGGACAAGGAAGACAACCTAATGGGTTATGTTTTCTTACATCTGAGATAAATTATATTGTCATGGATCATCCAACATGTTGAGCTTGCCTTTCCCTCTCTTCCTAGGCAATTTCTTTGCACCAAGTAGAGATACTACTTGTGCTTCCAAATATCCCTAAACCTATTTTTGCCATGAGAGTCCACCATATCTACCTATGAATTGAGTAAGATCCATCAAGTAAGTTGTCATCGGTGCAAGCAATAAAATTTGCTCTCTAAATATGTATGACTTATTAGTGTGAAGAAAATAAGCTTTATACGATCTTGTGATATGGAAGAAATAAAAGCGACAGATTGCATAATAAAGGTCCATATCACAAGTGGCAATATAAAGTGATGTTCTTTTGCATTAAGATTTTGTGCATCCAACCATAAAAGCGCATGACAACCTCTGCTTCCCTCTGCGAAGGGCCTATCTTTATTCTTGTCTTATACTTCATGCAAAGAGTCATGGTGATTTTCACCTTACCTTTTTACATTTTATCCTTTGGCAAGCACAATGTGTTGGAAAGATCCTGATATATATAGCTAATTGGATGTAAGTTTTCATGAACTATTATTGTTGACATTACCCTTGAGGTAAAATGTTGGGAGGCAAAACTATAAGTCCCTATCTTTCTCTGTGTCCGATTAAAACTTCATACCCATAAATATTGCATGAGTGTTGGCAATTGTGAAATACTAAATGATAGTTGAGTATGTGGACTTGCTGAAAAGCTCTTATATTGACTCTTTCCTATGTTACGATAAGTTGCAATTGCCTCAATGACTGAGATTAGAGTTTGTTGGTTCTCAATGAAGTTTATGATTCATACTTGAAATTGTGATTCAATTGTTACTTTAGCATAAGAGATCATATGACAATATATATATGTTGCTTCTCTAAGAATGATCATGATGCCCTCATGTCCATATTTTATTTTTATCGACACCTCTATCTCCAAACATGTGGACATATTTTTCGATTTCGGCTTTCGCTTGAGGACAAGCAAGGTCTAAGCTTGGGAGAGTTGATACGTCCATTTTGCATCATGCTTTTATAACGATATTTATTGCATTATGGGATATTATTACACATTATGTCACAATACTTATGCCTATTCTCTCTTATTTTACAAGGTTTGCATGAAGAAGGGGAATGCCGTCAGCTGGAATTCTGGGCTGGAAAAGGAGCAAATATTAGAGACCTATTCTGCACATCTCCAAAAGTCCTGAAACTTCACGGGAGCACGTTTCAGAATATATAAAAAATATTGGGAGAAAGAAGTACCGGAGGGGGGCCACCCACCATCCACGAGGGTGGGGGGCGCGCCCTACCCCCTGGGTGCGCCCCCTGCCTCGTGGGCCCCCTGGTGGCCCTCTGATGCCCATCTTCTGCTATATGAGGTCTTTCGTCCGAGAAAAAAATCATAAGCAAGCTCACGGGACGAAACTCCACCGCCACGAGGCGGAACCTTGGCGGAACCAATCTAGGGCTCCGGCAGATCTGTTCTGCTGGGGAAACTTCCCTCTGGGAGGGGGAAATCATCACCATCGTCATCACGAACGATCCTCTCACCGGGAGAGGGTCAATCTCCATCAACATCTTCACCAGCACCATCTCATCTCAAACCCTAGTTCATTTCTTGTATCCAATCTTTGTATCCAAACCTCAGATTGGTACCTGTGGGTTGCTAGTAGTGTTGATTACTCCTTGTAGTTGATGCTAGTTGGTTTTGTCATGGAATTGTCACGACAGATGTCCTAGTGCGAGGACTTAGTCGTGAGGCCAACGCATCTATGTAGTAGCTTGAAGGGGTTGGTCGGAATCGAGAGACGCAAGGTTTTACCCAGGTTCGGCCCCTCACGGTGGAGGTAAAAGCCTACATCCTGCTTCATTGATATTGATGATGATGATCACGATTACAAGGGTGCTCATCTCGAGAGCTATTGACTTGTCTATCTAAACCTAACTTGTCTAACTCGTGGAACCCCGTCCCTCTTGGGGAGCCCCGCCCCTCCTTATATATGTTGAAGGGGTGGCTTACATGACTAGTCCTATTAGGATTAGGATTACTCTATTACAAGTGGAGTCCTAGTCTTGCTTCCTTTGTAGGAGAATATTCCTTATGTCTCCCTCTTAAGCCGGCCCACCATCACATGAACCGGCCTTTTGGGCCTTGGGCCTTGTCATCCATCTAACCCGCCGTTGGGGTCATCAGTAAGTCACCAAATACTCACCGGGTCTCCGTGAGCCGCCAAGTCCGGCCGGGTCATACTTCCGGCCGGGTCATACCGCGGGGTATATCCCCAACATTAGCCCCCAGTTTAATTTGGATTTTATCCATGTTAAACTGATCCTGCAAAATAACTCAAGAACAAATTCGACAGGTTTGTGCTCGGGGTTAAATATTCTTGTAAACCGGCACTTGATCATCCTTAAGTCCTTGTCATTTCCTCCTTATAAAAAATCCGGTTTAATAGACCAGCTTCATAATCAATTTTTGTAGAAGAAATATTGTAAATAAAGAATCCATTTGAGTTGGCCTTCAATGCTCTGACTTGACAAAAATATTGGTCTTCAAATATTCAACTGATATCCAGCCGGCTTGAAGATATAGAACTTGCCGGTTTATCCAAAATTGTCGGTTTATAAAAACTGATGATTCCGGGTCATGACTGTTATAGACTCAGGGTCATGATTGTTGCCAACGCCGGGTCACACAATTAATCTTCCTGTTTTGCCCAAAACTGAGAATTTGAAGATGTTCCCCTTTATATGCATATCACTTGTAGCCCCCAAGTCTTAAGAAGAGAATAAAATGATAGCTTAAGACTTGCTTCAAAATGCTGCAACTTTGGAGAAATCCGATTTGTTCATCTCAGTCACTAGTCCAACTGGATATTCCACATATATAGCCCCCAAGTACCGAGTTGTCATGTTTGCAGCAACCTGGGACTTGTAATTGCCTTATACTCATAAAAACTTCAACCAATGTAGCCCCCAAGGGCCGGGTCATTATGCAATAATGAACAGGGACTTTGTAGATATGATTATACTTCATTGAAAATAACATCATATGATGTAACTCCACCATGGGGCTTGAACCCACGTCCACAAGGTTAAGAGCTTTGTGCTTTACCAACCGAGCAGTGGACCCTTCAATATAATGGATTAAGACTTGTGTACCTCGAATTGTTGACGGGAGCAATTGGTAGCCCCCAAGGGCCGGCTCATTATGATGTGATGAGTCGGGTCTTCAATAAAGCTAGTAAAAATGACTTTGCATTAGCCCCCAAGTGCCATGGTGCATGCTGGTAGTGACATGGGACTTACATATTTGATGTAATCTCAACTTGAATAATGTAGCCCCCAAGTGCCGGGTCATAAGCCTGCAACGACTCGGGACTATTCCTTCCATTGTATAATAAATCGTACCCATTGATAAATAATAGCCATTGCACTGAAGCGACTTTGAAAACCTTAATCATAATACTAGTTATTGATAACCATAATAAAAATCCAGCCATGTTGGCTATTCAAGATTTGAATAATATAATCCGGTATGAAAACCTCAGTCATTCAATATCATAATGAAAATCCAGCCATTTTTGGCTATGAAAGATGTGAATACCTTATCGGTTGATAAGTAAATCCGGAGTTCTAATACTCGGCGGCTCTTGGCCGATGGCGACTTAATGCGCATTCATTATAAGCCGGAATTTTTACAACCCGGCGGCTTATAGCCTTTGAGAAAATCCAGAATGGATAACCCTTTTGAAACATCAATTTTAATGATGAGCTTGGACTTAAGCATTTATATAAGTCATAGTTCTGCAAATCCTGCACAGAGTTTAAACAACATATGCCCTGGTGACTTAACGTCAAAAGCCAGGGTCGACTTAAACATAATCATGTATAAACAATATCATACCTGTGATATTGAATCGTACTGCCGGCTTATGATACATGTGCAGTAAGGGTGATAACCCAAAACTTAGAAGCCAAACCTTCCAAGTATTAATATTGTCATATGCTGGCGACTTGTCGTTGAAAACCAGGCCGGGTTAATAGAAACCACATATATATGCTTCAGATATGAGCAAAAAGTCTCAAGACAAACCCAAAAGACTGTTCAAAAAACTTAACTCCAACAGAGAGAAAAAGCAGGGCTTCTGATTCGAATACGATCAGTAAACCGGACCAAAGGGGTTAAGCTAGGATTCGAATACGATCATGTAGCCCCCAGTGGCTTTGGTGTTGCGTCGCTCAAGAGGGTACCGACAGCTATGTTCTCTTTGGTTCGAATACGACCTATGTTTGAACAGGAAGCCCCCAAAATGACCTTGAGAGTTTTTTTAACGACTCTGATTCGAATACGATCAAAGTCGGACCCAAAAGGGGTTAAGCTATGATTCAAATACGATCAAGAAGCCCCCTAGTGGGTTTGGCATTGCGCCGATCAAGTGGGTATCGACAACTATGTTCTCTTTGGTTCGAATACGACCTATGTTCGAAAGGAAGCCCCCAAATGACCTTGATACTTTTTTAACGACTCTGATTCGAATACGATCAATGTCGGACCAAAAGGGGTTAAGCTAGATTCGAATACGATCAGCCCCCAATGGTCTTGGAAGCAGGGTACCTATGTTTGAGTTGTGCTTTGCAACAAACTCTCTTTGGTCCCTTTAATTTTTCTTGAGAACTCAAACTTGCGAGAGATAATATTCTTCTTGAGCCAGAATTTTAAACCGGATTTGAGAGCTTCAGAGCTTTGTGGGAGACAGATTTCCCTTGAACCGGATTTTGAGCCGGAATCCTTCTTTTTAAGTCAGAAATTTCCCGACGGCCTTTTAACTTTTCACCAATATGGCGGTGGCCTCCAGGGCCGGGTTATCTTCCCTCCAATGACCCAGGGTCTTGAATCTCACAATATTTGCTAAGTCATGTCATCGTAGCCTCGTAGCCCCTGAGTCTTAAGACTACTCGAGGAGTTGGCTTGAGACTCTCCATGCTTGACGATGATATGACCAGTGCATTGCTGGAATATGTTGAATCTTGGTGGGTTATAATTGACCCTGTCCATTGACCCATCCGGTGTAGTCAAGGGCCATAGCTTGATGGCCTCTTTTGTAATGGTGAATTGTTCTGCATAAAAAAATTGCACAAACAAGAGTAATTATTCTTGAAGAAAATAAGAATGTATCAATAAAAAGTGATTGGACAGCTTTCACCTGATTTGTCTGGACAAAAAAAATGAGTCGTATATAGCGTCCATAGATCACCTCCAGTCACTTCAACTATGATTTAGCCACTCTCTCATGGCCGCGGTGGAGGTGGTGGCTTAAAGTGCAGCACGGGGCGGCTCAGGATTGATCTTCCGGGTCATGTTGACCTTTTTTTAAAGCACCTAACCGCTTTGACTTTTTTATATCCAGATAGGCAAACAGCCACAACAGCTAAGCAGTATCAGCCGGCGAGGAGGCGCAGGGGGCCCTCAGGCAGGGGCGGGTTAGGTAGGACATCTGCCACTCGGTGGTGGTGGCGAAGGATGGCAGGGCCAGCGATGTGGAGACGAGTGGCTTGGAGCGGAGAGGAGGTGGTCGCGGCCGTAGGCAGGGCCACTCGGCGACTCAGAGTCCGGTGTCGGCTGTAACCGTGACAAAGGTGGGGGTGGCTTGCGGCGGCCAATGCAAAGGCGACTTGAAGGCTGGGGCGGTGGCTCAGACAACGGAGGCTAAGGTAAGCCGGCGTGCGTGGACAGCAGCAGTTGACAGCAGTAGTGAGCCGACGCGCGGGGAGCAGAGCCCGGCGGCAGACCGCAGGTGAAGGAAGACCACGGCCACGACAGAGCCGGCCCTCGGATCGCGGCGGTTGACGGGGCGAGGCAGCGGAGGCGGAGGCCGGCGGCCCGCCGCATAGCTCGCGGAAGTGGCGAAGCGGGCGGCTGATCCGAAAGTGAACCAGCTCGACGGTTCTTGGCAAGTGGTGGCGGCTCGGGTAGCTCGAAGATCATATGTTCAGATCCATTATGCATATTAATACCCCTCTGATTATGAACATGAATATGCTTTGTGAGTAGTTACGTTTGTTCCTGAGGACATGGGAGAAGTCTTGCTATAAGTAGTCATGTGAATTTGGTATTCGTTCGATATTTTGATGAGATGTATGTCGTCATCCCTCTAGTGGTGTCATGTGAACGTCGACTACATGAAACTTCACCATTGTTTGGGCCTAGAGGGAGGCATTGGGAAGTAATAAGTAGATGATGGGTTGCTAGAGTGACAGAAGCTTAAACCCTAGTTTATGCGTTGCTTCGTAATAGGCTGATTTGGATCGATATGTTTCATGCTATGGTTAGGTTTACCTTAATACTTCTGTTGTAGTTGCAGATGCTTGCAATAGGGGTTAATCATAAGTGGGATGCTTGTCCAAGTAAGGGCAGTACCCAAGCACCGGCCCACCCACATATCAAATTATCAAAGTACCGAACGCGAATCATATGAACGTGATGAAAACTAGCTTGATGATAATTCCCATGTGTCTTGGGAGTGCTTTCCTTTATATATAAGAGTTCGTCCAGGCTTTTACTTTGCTACAAAAAGGATTGGGCCATCTTGTTGCACCTTATTTACCTTTATTACTTGCTACTCGTTACAAATTACCTTATCACAAAACTATCCGTTACCCATAATTTCAGTGCTTGCAGAGAATACCTTACTGAAAACTGCTTATCATTTCCTTCTGCTCCTTGTTGGGTTTGACACTCTTACTTATCAAAAAGGCTACGATAGATCCCCTACACTTGTGGGTCATCAGTGACACACCCGCTGGTCACGATGGCATGATATTTTGTGAACAACTCATCCATATAAGTTGATGGAGGATTTAACCGGTCTGTATACATTTACATGGTCGACATCCTACTTTTGAAGTACCTCTGTTTATATTTCAGCATATTTTTCTTTCTGTTACCAGGTAGCACATGACATCGACAGCTGTGATGTCGGGAACTCCCTTGCAGTTGTCGAATATGTCGATGAAATTTATAGCTTCTATAGACGGACCAAGGTAATTATCTTCTTGGAATCCCGTCGAAGTTATTTATAGAGTTCTGCCCTGGTATGGTAATAATAATCTCATTGACAATTTCTCTATGCTATAGGAGTTGAGATGTGTGTCCCCCACCTACATGGCACACCAAACTGATATCAATGAGAAAATGTGCGATATTCTGATTTACTGGTTGATTGAGGTAAGGATTCCATTTGATGCTCGGTGGATTCGGCAAATTAGTCTTAACTTAGTATGCTCTGGAATGGAAAGTTCTTAGAAACCCCAATGTTTCATTATCCAATGTAGGTGCACTATAAGCTTGAGCTACTGGGTGAAGCACTATTCCTTGTTGTCAACATCATTGATAGATCAACGCATAGAAAACCATGTCTCAAATTTTCTCTTGAATGGAACATGCAAGTTTCTCAACTGTTTAGTGACGCTTTCCTTCAAAATAATTATAAATACTACAGGAAGGATAGTAAGACAATGACAGTTCATTGGAATATGGATTTTGAGAGGACATATATGGGTTTAGCTCTCTGTAATTACATATTACTTTCCTTGCTGATGCTATTGTTCATGTTGTAAAACTGGCCTACATTGCACACATGGTTTCCAGAATTCCAGCAAAGAAAATAGTTTGATGATTTATCAACTAAATGAAAATATTACCGCTCATGTGCTCAAGTAATATTTTAGTGCTTAAAACAAATGAAACCATTTTATCACTCCTACAGTCCACAAGAACAGAGAAAGAGAGAAAAATAACTTCCACCATAATCTTGTCTTTCTACTTACTCTTACTAACAAAGAAAAATAAACTATAAAGGAACCTTTTAAGAAAATAGATAAAGATCATTTTCGGTCTAAAATATACAACTCCCAACTTGACTTTTACTTCTGCTATGTGCATGTTCATCCCGCTGAATGGAGTGATGGATGGTTTCCAGCAAAGAAAACAACGTCATGTTGTACTTGTACATACTGGAACTGTAGGCCAAACAAAGTGATGGATGGTCTACAAGATGATCTGGATGAATTCATCTCCAGGGAAATGAGCCAACCCGTGTGCATGCCGTTTGGTTGGAAATAATATTGCCTTGAAAATGTATGAGTGCATTATTGGCATCTGACGTCGCCAAATCCGACATTCATGCTTCCTTGTTAAGCATATCTTTGTAAATTCTCTTGGGGACAAAAAGTATAACTTGCTATTTGCAACATTCCCACTACATGAGGTTCACATATACAATCATCTATTTTTTTAGTTTGTGATCAATCAAAATGTTTAAGAGTTTTTTAAAACACCATCAATAATCTCTATTTATATAGAGATAAGTAATGAAAAAAATAACATTCAACAACTTTAAACCTAACTCTCAGTAGCTGCCTGCAAATGTGGTCCGGATCTCCCATGCTAACCTTGAAAGTATGGTACCATGTCATATGATGAATGTTTTCCTTAGTTGTTTTTTGTTGTTGTCATTTTCTTACACCAGCATGAAGAACTATAAGAATATGGTAGTATGACGGACATGTAGGCAAGGTGTATTTGATTGGGAGTAGATGTATTTTTGAAAAATAAATTAGTCGAGACATGCGTTGCACGTGCAAGCTAACCAGTATCCTTAGGGCAACTCCAATGCATAGGTCCGGTCGCGCCCGTTTGGGGTAAACGGACAAAAAACGTGGCCTAGTGCGCGGGAGCAAACAGACCCATGTCTATTCTCAGTCCGCTTTCAAACCCATTCCCAACCCAAATTTAGGCCGCATTTGCGTCCAAACGGACACGCGCGGACGGGCGCGACGCGTGCCGATGTCCTCCCCTGGCCCGCCCGTCGGGGACACAAGTTGCCGGTGTCAAAACCGGCGGATCTCGGGTAGGGGGTCCCAAACCCTGCGTCTAAGGTCGATGGTAACGAGAGACAGGGGACACGATGTTTACCCAGGTTCGGGCCCTCTCTATGGAGGTAATACCCTACGTCCTGCTTGATTGATCTTGATGAATAAGTATTACAAGAATTGATCTACCACGAGATCGTAATGACTAAACCCTAAAAGTCTAGTCTGGCTATGATTACCCATCTCCTCTCTGGACTAAGTCCTCCGGTTTATATAGACACCAAGAGGATCTAGGGTTACACAAGGTTGGTTACAAAGAAAGGAATCTACATGTTTGGTCGCCAAGCTTTCCCTCCACGCCAAGGAGAGTCCCATCAGGACACGGGGCAGTCTTCGGTCTTCGTGTTCTTCACAGCCCATCAGTCCGACCCATGGCTAACATGCCGGACGCCCGAGGACCTGTTAGTCTAGGACTCCCTCAGTAGCCCCTGAACCTGGCTTCAATGACAAAGTATCCGACGCGTAGATCTGTCTTCGGCATTGCAAGGCGGGTTACTCCTTCCGAACTCCAAGATAGTCTTCGGACGTATTGATCGTGTCTGGACCTGTAACACACACACCACACACAACCGCAGAGAGAATATAATAATCCACGAGTCCAATCTGCTGACCACTTTTTACAACATGACATTACGTCTGCCCGGTCATAATTTCGAACCGTTTTTCATCTGCCGCTCCATGTTTTGAGACGCAGTTGCCATTGGCACGTCTTGTCGAAGCAGAGATCGTGTCCCCTTATTGCGGGATTCTCATCAATACGGGCGTGGGTAACCCAACCGTGCCGTTTACACAGCCCTTGGGAGTAGGCGAATTCTAAGGCGAGTGGGGAGGCGTTCAATATTCACTGCCCTTATAAGGAGATAAGAATCTCCTTTCTTCTCCCATGCCTTCTCTCTTCCTCTGCCCTTCCACCTTGAGCTCCAACGCCCAAGTTCTCATCTTTTTCCCACTCGAGCAAGCACTCAACCATGTCCGAATCCGGAGGTCAAGGCAAGTGGATGGCCTCCTCCGTTAAGGAGGAGGACATTACTGAGCTTCGGGCGACAGGGTACCTGGCGAAGGAAATCGCCCACCGTCTTCCAGCCCAAGGGCAAGTCGTCCCCACACCGAAGCCCAATGAGAGGGTGGTATTCATCCCTCATTTCCTCCGTGGGCTAGGGTTTCCACTCCACCCTTTCATCCACGGGCTGATGTACTATCACGGGATAGATTTCCATGATCTATCCCTAAACTCCTTCCTCAACATCTTGGCGTTCATCGTCGTGTGTGAGGCCTTCCTCCGCATCCAACCCCACTTTCGGATGTGGCTCAAGGTATTCAATGTGAAGCCGAAGGTGGTGGATGGCCAGCACGCGGAGTGCGGAGGTGCCATGGTGAGCAAGCTGACTAATGTCTCCTGGCCGAAAGGCACTTTCGTGGAGACTGTCAAGGAATGGCAGAAATAATGGTTCTACGTCACAAAACTCGGCAGTGCAAACTGGGCCGCCGCTACCGAATTCAACTCCGGCGCTCCAATGCGGCTCACCTCTTGGGTTGAGAAGAGCCCGAATTGGTCATCGTCAGATGAGCTGATAGCACTAGAGACGCTGCTACCTCTTGAGCACTGTGTTGGTTTTCCCTTGAAGAGGAAAGGGTGATGCAGTAGAGCAGCGTAAGTATTTCCCTCAGTTTTTGAGAACCAAGGTATCAATCCAGTAGGACGCCACACACGAGTCCCTCGCACCTACACAAACAAATAAACTCCTCGCAACCAACGTGATAAAGGGGTTGTCAATCCCTTCACGGTCACCTACGAGAGTGAGATCTGATAGATATGATAAGATAATATCTTTGGTATTTTTATGATAAAGAGAAATAAAGATGCAAGTAAAAGAAATGGCAAAAGAAGTAACTAAGTATTGGAAGATTAATATGATGGAAAATAGACCCGGGGGCCATGGGTTTCACTAGAGGCTTCTCTCGAGAGCATAAGTATTACGGTGGGTGAACAAATTACTGTTGAGCAATTGACGGAATTGAGCATAGTTATGAGAATATATAGGTATGATCATGTATATAGGCATCACGTCCAAGACAAGTAGACCGACTCCTGCCTGCATCTACTACTATTACTCCACACATTGACCGCTATCCAGCATGCATCTAGAGTATTAAGTTCAAGAGAACAGAGTAACACTTTAAGCAAGATGACATGATGTAGAGGGATAAACTCATGCAATATGATATAAACCCCATCTTGTTATCCTCGATGGCAACAATACAATACGTGCCTTGCTGCCCCTACTGTCACTGGGAATGGACACCGCAAGATTGAACCCAAAGCTAAGCACTTCTCCCATTGCAAGAAAGATCAATCTAGTAGGCCAAACCAAACTGATAATTCAAAGAGACTTGCAAAGATAACCAATCATACATAAAAGAATTCAGAGAAGATTCAAATATTGTTCATAGATAAACTTGATCATATACCCACAATTCATCGGTCTCAACAAACACACCGCAAAAGAAGATTACATCGAATAGATCTCCACAAGAGAGGGGGAGAACTTTGTATTGAGATACAAAAAGAGAGAAGAAGCCATCTAGCTAATAACTATGGACCCGTAGGTCTGACATAAACTACTCACACTTCATCGGAGAGGCTATGGTGTTGATGTAGAAGCCCTCCGTGATCGATACCCCCTCCGGCGGAGCTCCGGAAAAGGCCCCAAGATGGGATCTCGTGGATACAGAAAGTTACGGCAATGGAATTAGGGTTTTGGCTCCGTATCTGGTAGTTTGGGGGTACGTAGGTATATAGGAGGAAGGAGTACGTCAGTGGAGCAACATGGGCCCCACGAGGGTGGAGGGAGCGCCTGGGGGGGGGGGTAGGCGCGCCCCCCTACCTCGTGCCTTCCTGGTTGATTGCTTGACGTAGGGTCCAAGTCCTCTGGATCATGTTCATTCCAAAAATCACGTTCCCGAAGGTTTCATTCCATTTGGACTCCGTTTGATATTCTTTTTCTGCGAAACCCTAAAATAGGCAAAAAAACAGCAATTCTCGGCTGGGCCTCTGATTAATAGGTTAGTCCCAAAAATAATATAAAAGTGTATAATAAAGCCCAGTAATGTCCAAAATAGGATATAATATAACATGGAACAATAAAAAATTATAGATACGTTGGAGACGTATCAAGCATCCCCAAGCTTAATTCCTGCTCGTCCTCGAGTAGGTAAATGATAAAAACAGAATTTTTGTTGTGGAATTCTACTTGGCATAATTTCAATGTAATTCTTAATTGTGGTATGAATATTCAGATCCGAAAGATTCAAGACAAAAGTTTAATATTGACATAGAACTAAGAATACTTCAAGCATACTAACTAAGCAATTATGTCTCTTCAAAATGACATGGCCAAAGAAAGTTATCCCTACAAAATCATATAGTCCGGCTATGCTCCATCTTCACCACACAAAGTATTCAAATCATGCACAACCCCGATGACAAGCCAAGCAATTGTTTCATACTTTTGGTGTTCTTAAACTTTTTCAATCTTCACGCAATACATGAGCGTGAGCCATGGACATAGCACTATAGGTGGAATAGAATGGTGGTTGTGGAGAAGGCAAAAAGGAGAAGATAGTCTCACATCAACTAGGCGTATCAACGGGCTATGGAGATGCCCATTAATTGATATCAATGTGAGTGATTAGGTATTGCCATGCAACGGATGCACTAGAGCTATAAATGTATGAAAGCTCAACAAAAGAAACTAAGTGGGTGTGCATCCAACTTTCTTGCTCACGAAGACCTAGGGCATTTGAGGAAGCCCGTCGTTGGAATATACAAGCCAAGTTCTATAATGAAAAATTCCCACCAGTATATGAAAGTGATAGCATAAGAGACTCTCTATCATGAAGATCATGGTGCTACTTTGAAGCACAAGTGTGGAAAAAAGGATAGTAGTATTGCCCCCTTTATTTTGGGCCTTCTTTTTTTATTTGGCCTTTCTCTTTTTTTGGGACAATACTCTATGAATGATGATCATCACACTTCTATTTATTTACAACTCAATGATTACAACTCGATACTAGAACAAAGTATGACTCTATGCGAATGCCTCCGGTGGTGTACCGGGATAGCAATGATGCATGAGTGACTTATATGAAAGAATTATGAACGGTGGCTTTGCCACAACTAAAATATCAACTACATGATCATGCGAAGCAATATGACAATGATGGAGCGTGTCATAGTAAACAAAACGGTGGAAAGTTGCATGGCAATATATCTCAGAATGGCTATGGAAATGCCATAATAGGTAGGTATGGTGGCTGTTTTGAGGAAGGTATATGGTGGGTGTATGATATCGGCGAAAGTTGCGCGGTATTAGAGAGGCTAGCAATGGTGGAAGGGTGAGAGTGCGTATAATCCATGGACTCAACATTAGTCATAAAGAACTCACGTACTTATTGGAAAAATCTATTAGTTATCGAAGCAAAGTACTACGCGCATGCTCCTAGGGGGATAGATTGGTAGGAAAAGACCATCGCTCGTCCCCGACCGCCACTCATAAGGAGGACATTCAATAAATACATCATGCTCCGACTTCTTAACATAACGGTTCACCATACGTGCATGCTACGGGAATCACAAACTTCAACACAAGCATTTCTCAGTTTCACAACTACTCAACTAGCATGACTCTAATATCACCATCTCCATATCTCAAAACAATTATCAACTTTCAAACTTCTCATAGTATTCAACACACTCATAAGAAAAATTTATTATTAATCTTGAATGCCTAACATAATTAAAGCAAATTACCATGCTGTTTTGTAGGACTCTCAAAATAATCTAAGTGAAGCATGAGAGAACAATGGTTTCTATAAAACAAATCTACCAACGTGCTTTAAAAGATATAAGTGAAGCACTAGAGCAAAAACTATCTAACTCAAAAGATATAAGTGAAGCACATAGAGTATTCTAACAATTTCCGAATCATGAGTCTCTCTCTCAAAAAGGTGTGTGCAGAAATGATGATTGTGGAAAACTAACAAATAAAGACTAAAATAATACAAGATGCTCCAAGCAAAACACATATCATGTGGTAAATAAAAATATAGCTCCAAGTAAAGTTACCGATAGAAGTAGACGAAAGAGGGGATGCCTTCCGGGGCATCCCCAAGCTTTGGCTTTTAGGTGTACTTAGATTATATTGGGGGTGCCATGGGCATCCCTAATCTTAGTCTCTTGCCACTCCTTGTTCCATAATCCATCAAATCTTTACCCAAAACAAAACTTAAAGTAGAAAATCTCGTGAGCTCCGTTAGCGAAAGAAAACAAAACACCACTTCAAGGTACTGTAATGAACTCATTCTTTATTTATATTGGTGTTAAAACTACTGTATTCCAACTTTTCTATGGTTTATAAACTATTTTACTAGCCATAGATTCATCAAAATAAGCAAACAACACACGAAAAACAGAATCTGTCAAAAACAGAACAGTCTGTAGTAATCTGTAGCTAACGCAAGATCTGGAACCCCAAAAATTCTAAAATAAATTTCTGGACGTGAGGAATTTATCTATTAATCATCTGCAAAAATAATTAACTAAATATCACTTTCCAAATAAAAATGGCAACTGTTTTCGTGAGCGCTAAAGTTTCTGTTTTTTTACAGAAAGATTAAGAAGACTTTCCCAAAATCTTCTCAACAGTTCTACTTGGCACAAACACTAATTAAACACAAAAAACACAACCAAAACATAGGCTAGATAAATTATTTATTACTAAATAGGAGCAAAAATCAAGGAATAAAAATAAAATCGGGTTGCCTCCCAACAAGCGCTATCGTTTAACGCCCTTAGCTAGGCATAAAAGCGAGGATAGATGTAGGTATTGCCATCTTTGGAAGGCAATCCATAAGTGGCTCTCATAATAGATTCATAAGGAAATTTAATTTTATTTCTAGTGAAGTGTTCCATGCCTTTCCTTAACTAAAATTGGAATCTAATATTCCCTTCCTTCATATCAATAATTGCACCAATCGTTCTAAGGAAAGGTCTACCAAGAATAATAGGACATGAAGGATTGCAATCTATGTCAAGAACAACAAAATCCACGGGCACGTAATTCCTATTTGCAACAATAAGAACATCATTAATTCTTCCTATAGGTTTCTTTATAGTGGAACCCGCAAGGTGCAAGTTTAAAGAGCAATCATCAAAATCACGGAAACCTAGCAAATCACACAAAGTCTTTGGAATTGTGGAAACACTAGCACCCAAATCACACAAAGCATAGCATTCATGATCTTTAATCTTAATTTTAATAGTAGGTTCCCACTCATCATAAAGTTTTCTAGGGATAGAAACTTCCAACTCAAGTTTTTCTTCATAAGATTGCATCAAAGCATCAATGATATGTTTGGTAAAGGCTTTATTTTGACTATAAGCATGTGGAGAATTTAGCACGGATTGCAAAAAGGAAATACAATCTATCAAAGAGAAATTATCATAATTAAATTCCTTGAAATCCAAAATATTGGGTTCATTAATATTCAAAGTTTTGACTTCTTCAATCCCACTTTTAACAATTTTAGCATCAAGATCTAAAGACTCCAAATTTCTGGAACGCCTTCTAGGTAAAGGTGGATCATATTCAGTCCCATCATTATCAAGATTCATATTACAAAAAAAAAGATTTAATAGGGGACACATCAATAACTTTTAGATCTTCATCTTTATTATCATGGAAACTAGAAGAACACGCTTTTATAAAGCAATCTTTCTTAGCACGCATCCTAGCGGTTCTTTCTTTGCACTCATCAATGGAAATTCTCATGGATTTGAGAGACTCATTGATATCATGCTTAGGAGGAATAGATCTAAGTTTCAAATAATCAACATCAAGAGAAATTCTATCAACGTTCCTAGCCAACTCATCAATCTTAAGCAATTTTTCTTCAATCAAAGCATTGAAATTCTTTTGCGAGGTAATAAATTCTTTAATATTAGATTCAAAATCAGAGGGTATCTTATTAAAATTTCCATAAGAATTGTTGTAGGAATTACCATAATTATTAGAGGAATTACTAGGATACGGCCTAGGATTAAAGTTTCGTCTATACGCATTGTTACCAAAATTATTCCTACCAACAAAATTCATATCCAAAGATTCATTATTATTCTCAATCAAAGTAGACAAAGGTATACCATTAGGATCAGAAGAAACACTTTTATTAGCAAATAATTTCATAAGTTCATCCATCTTACCACTCAAAACATTAATTTCTTCTATCGCATGCACTTTCTTATTAGTAGATCTTTCGGTGTGCCATTGAGAATAATTAACCATAATATTATCTAGGAGTTTAGTAGCTTCTCCTAAAGTGATTTCCATAAAAGTGCCTCCCACAGCCGAATCTAAAAGATTTCTAGAAGCAAAATTCAAGCCGGCATAAATTTTTGTATAATCATCCACAAATTCAAACCATGTGTAGGGCAATTATGTATCATAATTTCATCCTCTCCCAAGCTTGTGCAACATGTTCATGATCAAGTTGCTTGAAATTCATAATATCGTTTCTAAGAGAGATGATCGTAGCGGGAGGAAAATACTTAGAGGTAAAAGCATCTTTGCACTTATTCCACGAATCAATACTATTTTTAGGCAAAGACGAAAACCAAGCTTTAGCACGATCTCTAAGCAAAAAAGGGAATAGCTTAAATTTAACAATATCATTGTCCACATCTTTATTATTTTGCATATCACACAAATCAACGAAGTTGTTTAGATGGGTAGCGGCATCTTCACTAGGAAGGCTGGAAAACGGATCTTTCATGACAAGATTCAGCAAAGCAGCATTAATTTCACAAGATTCAGCATCGGTAAGAGGAGCAATCAGAGTGCTAATAAAATCATTGTTGTTGGTATTGGTAAAGTCACACAATTTGGTATTATCTTGAGCCATCGTGACAAGCAAGTAATCCGACACACAAGCAAACAAGAAACGAGCAAAAAGAGGCGAATAGAGAAAGAGAGGGAGGATGGAGAGAGAGAGAGAGGGCGAATAAAATGGCAAGGGTGAAGTGGGGGAGAGGAAACCGAGAGGCAAATGGCAAATAATGTAATGCGGGAGATAAGGGTTTGTGATGGGTACTTGGTATGTTGACTTTTGCGTAGACTCCCCAGCAACGGCACCAGAAATCCTTCTTGCTACCTCTTGAGCACTGCGTTGGTTTTCCCTTGAAGAGGAAAGGGTGATGCAGTAGAGCAGCGTAAGTATTTCCCTCAGTTTTTGAGAACCAAGGTATCAATCCAGTAGGAGGCCACGCACGAGTCCCTCACACCTACACAAACAAATAAACTCCTCGCAACCAACGCGATAAACGGGTTGTCAATCCCTTCACGGTCACCTACGAGAATGAGATCTGATAGATATGATAAGATAATTTTTTTGGTATTTTTATGATAAAGAGAAATAAAGATGCAAGTAAAATAAATGGCAAAGGAAATAACTAAGTATTGGAAGATTAATATGATGGAAAATAGACCCGAGGGCCATAGGTTTCACTAGAGGCTTCTCTCGAGAGCATAAGTATTACGGTGGGTGAACAAATTACTGTTGGGCAATTGACAGAATTGAGCATAGTTATGAGAATATTTAGGTATGATCATGTATATAGGCATCACGTCAAAGACAAGTAGACCGACTCCTACCTGCATCTACTACTATTATTCCACACATCGACCGCTATCCAGCATGCATCAAGAGTATTAAGTTCAAGAGAACAGAGTAACACTTTAAGCAAGATGACATGATGTAGAGGGATAAACTCATGCAATATGATATGAACCCATCTTGTTATCCTCGATGGCAACAATACAATACGTGCCTTGCTGCCCCTACTGTCACTGGGAAAGGACACCGCAAGATTTAACCCAAAGCTAAGCACTTCTCCCATTGCAAGAAAGATCAATCTAGTAGGCCAAACCAAACTGATAATTCGAAGAGACTTGCAAAGATAACCAATCATACATAAAAGAATTCAGAGAAGATTCAAATATTGTTCATAGATAAACTTGATCATAAACCCACAATTGATCGGTCTCAACAAACACACTGCAAAAGAAGATTACATCGAATAGATCTCCACAAGGGAGGGGGAGAACTTTGTATTGAGATCCAAAAAGAGAGAAGAAGCCATCTAGCTAATAACTATGGACCCGTAGGTCTGAAGTAAACTACTCACACTTCATCGGAGAGGCTATGGTGTTGATGTAGAAGCCCTCCATGATTGATACCCCCTCCAACGGAGCTCTAGAAAAGGCCCCAAGATGGGATTTCATGGATACAGAAAGTTATGACGGTGGAATTAGGGTTTTGGCTCCGTATCTGGTAGTTTGGGGGTACGTAGGTATATATAGGAGGAAGGAGTACGTCGGTGGAACAACATGGGCCCCACGAGGGTGGAGGGCGCGCCTTAGGGAGGGGTAGGCGCGCCCCCTACCTCGTGCCTTCCTGGTTGATTGCTTGACGTAGGGTCCAAGTCCTATGGATCATGTTCATTCCAAAAATCATGTTCCCGAAGGTTTCATTCCGTTTGGACTCCGTTTGATATTCTTTTTCTGCAAAACCCTAAAATAGGCAAAAAACAACAATTCTGGATTGGGCCTCCGGTTAATAGGTTAGTCCCAAAAATAATATAAAAGTGTATAATAAATCCCAATAATGTCCAAAATAGGATATAATATAGCATGGAACAATAAAAAATTATAGATACGTTGGAGACGTATCAGACACGCGTTCAAAGTATGGTGGACAAGGAGATCAAACTTGTCGATATAATCCAGGTGATGCTAGTTCGCCGGATTCTCCCGTGCCAAAGCTGAAGCCGCCCTCTATGGGAGTTTAATCCGAAGAAGCACCATACCCTGAAGAGGCTCTTCGAAACTTCTCACGAAGACTCCTGGAAGTTGCTCTTCTAGGGCAACGAGACACCGCTGGCCACGGATTCGGACCGTGGGCATGACATCAATCACCTCGCCAACGAGGTATGTTATGTTTAACGCATCCCCTACTTGCTTGTTTCAAGGATGATATCTAAGCTATTATTATCATTGCTTCTTCAGGACTGGATGGAGAGGGCGAAGCAGATCCGGTGTCCATCTCCACTGCCTGAAGAACCAATCATTCCGCGTTTAGCGAAGATGCTGGTGCCGGCGCCCTATACGACGCCGGCGAAGGCCAAGGGTGTAACACCCTAGATGTAACTTACCATATTTGTCACTCCCACATTCGGCTTTAAGTTAAGAGATTCCCTTCGTGGTTGGGTTTTGTCTTTCTTTTGCATTTTGTTCATGTCATGCATTTCATATCATGTCATCATGTGCATCGCATTTTCATTCGTGTTCGTCTCATGCATCCGGTCATTTTCCCCGTTGTCCGTTTCGCAATCCGACACTCCCACATGCACCGGCACATCCCTCTTGTCTCCTTTCGTGAGCGGGTGTTAAACGTTCTCGGAATGGACCAAGATTTGTCAAGAGGCCTTGGTACACCACCGGTAGACCGCGTGTCAAATTTCGTTCCATTTGGAGGCCGTTTGATGCTCCAACGGTTAACCGGGTAACAACAAAAGCGTCTTCGGTGTTGCAAACACCCCTCCAAAATGGCCCAATAACCCATCTAAACCATCTCCATGTCCTCCGTCATCGGATCATGATTGTGTGGGCGAAAACTACACCTCATTTGGACACTCCTACCCCCTTCTATCTATAAATAGGTGCCCCTCCCCGAATTTTCGCGCAGATGAAACCCTAGCTAAGCTCCCACGCCACCACCGGACATGTCCGCCGCCCGCCGGACGTCCCGCGCCGCCGCCCTGCGCCAGTGAGGCGCCGCCATGTGTAACGCCGCCACCCACCACCGTCACGGCCCGCTCGGCCCACGGGGAGCCCGCCCCGGGCCGGACCGGGCCCGAGCGCCCCGCGCCCTAGCACCGCTTCGCCGCCGCCCGCCCTCACCAACCTCGGCCGCCGGTGCCGCCCAGCTCCGCCACCTGCGCCCGAGCTCCACCCGAGCCACGCTGTCCTCTCTTCGTCGCCGGAGCGCGCCGCCCGACGCCGGGATCCGACGCCCCTCGGTGTCCCGCGCCCAGATCCGGCGGTCGTCGCCCCGATCCACGCCGCCCCGCACTTCCCCGACCAACTCCGACCGCCATCCCCGTCTACTCCGGCGAGCTCGAGCTCCGGTCGTCCTCGGATCACGTGCCGCACCAAACCCTAGTTTTCAGATCTGTGAGGCTAACCCCGAATTCATCTATCTTTTTCTGCAATATTTCTTTATGCCATGTTCATCACATCATATCTCCGTGCTCGGTGATCCGATTCATGCATATGATATACCAAATAGTTCGTCTTGTCGAGCTCTTCATGGTAGAAGCATTGCCATGCCAGTTACTGTCTTTTATGATGCCATTTTCATTGATGCAAGATTGCTATAAAATGTTAGGGGCTGGTACTGATCAGATCATGAGGTTTTGTCATTTTTTGTTGCAATTGATGTGTGCATCATATGAGTATGAGGTCTACATGTGTTTTGAACTACACCATGACATCTTTACAGGGGTGCCAGTCTTGTATTCTTTTGATCTATGTGGTGACTAGCACAAGCATGCAAAGTAGCCTCCGCAATGTTGCTGTTTTCAGGGACTTAGGATTTTGCTAAGTCCTTTTCCTGCTGTTATTTTGATGCCATGTAAACTTGATGCTACAGTGATATCCATGCTTATTTTGGGATACTTCAGTAAGTATGTTTTGAACATGTGGTTATGCTCTATCCATCCATTCCCCTGCTTGCAATTATGGAGTTGTCTAGCATGTCTTGTTCTTGCTCTAATTTTGCTATAAAATGTTCCTGGCAGAATGTTAACATGTTAATCAATTTTGCCATGGTTGTTGCTAGTGATCCATGCATGATATGAACTTGATCTTGCCATTTTTAGCTTCATGAACATGTCATCTTGCTGTTGGTATGCTTTTTTTTTTGTAATGCAATGCTTTATGGTGAGTGGCATGAGCTCGCAAAGTTGCTATCATGAATCTGTTTATGGCATGCTCTGTTTTTCTGCAGAGTCTGAAACTGTTAATAAAACTTGCTATGTTTACATGGGTGCCATCATATCTTCTGCGCCTTTTTGGCTCATGATCAGTAAGGGACTTTTGATCTATGCTTTTAGTAGATTTTTTTTTGAAAAGAAGGTAGATAGCTTTCTACCTTATATTTCAAAATAGGCCAGGCCTGGGGACCAAAGGTCGATTACATGAAGCTTAAATTTGACACACAAGGTGCCCTGGCCATAAGCTGCCAGTTAAAGAAAAAGGGAGAGAATCTAAGCTAGAAAAAGACACCAAGCGTCAATAGCCATCTGATCATCCTGATTGCGGCATCTATGCTTCCATAACTGGAGTAACTGCGCAACATACTGTTTTATGTATGATGATGACCATTGCTGGTGGTTGAAAATCCTGTCATTCCGAGCGTGCCAAGCGGTAACAGCAGCGGCAGCGAAGAGGATGTTGAACTTGCTGGATGCTGGCCATCGTTGCTGGGCCTGCTGCACGAAGCTGATGATGTATGAAGAGCTGGAAGCAAGGTTATCGAGAGCAAACAGATGCCAAATGACCGTAGCTGGAGAGCAGCGCAGCGCCAAGTGCATAGCAGATTCAGCCGCGGGGCAGATATTGCAGTCTTGGTGAGCAACAATGGATGTCCAGTGCTTCCTCATCATGTTGTCCCGGGTATTGAGCTACCCCCAGAACAAATGCCAAAGGAAGACGCGATGCTTGAGGGGAATGATCCGGTCCCAGATCCATGCGCCGTAGTTGCAAGAAATACCTCTGAAAGTGAGTAGCTCATAGATGTGTGCAGCACGGATAGGTTTGGTATGTATGGCAGAGATCCTTACATCCGGGCTTCGAGCGACAGGCGTAACCGTAGGCAAGAGAGAAAGAAGCAGGTGCAGTTCTTGGCTGGCTGCGTGAGACAGGTTCGGGTGCAGTTGGATTCGCCAAGTTGCGAGAGAGAACTAAGAGGCCACAGGGCAGGCCCGGTCGGTGGCAAACATGTATAGAGAGGGCAAGGCAAAACAGAGCCGCCCTACCGGCAGCCAGGTATCATGCCAGAATGAGGTTAGCTCTCCTGAGCCTAAGGAGCACCTGGAGAAGTTGATGATCATACCGGCAAACTGTTTGAATCCTTTCCAGATAGCCGTGTCCCGATAGCATGGCCGCAAGGGCAGTTGATTGTGGCAGTATTGCTGAGCGAACCATTGGTAACAAGGAGCATAGGAGTGTTGCAGAACTCGAGCAGCAAACTTGGCAAGCAGAGCTTGGTTGTGCTCAGGCAAAGCAGGTAGGCCTAAACCTCCGGCATTGCGCGGCATGGTGACGAAGTGCCAAGCCACTAGGCACTGGCCACCTTTGACGGTGCTCGTGCCTTGCCAGAAAAAAGATCTCAATAGCCCTTCTAATTTCTGTAGGGATTCCTTAGGCCAGCAGAAACATGACACAGAGTAGCTGGAGATGCTGGCCAAAACTGAGTTGATGAGAGTGAGCCATCCCCCCAAGACAAGAGAGTAGCCAACCAACCGGATAACCTTTTGTCCACTTTGTGTATAACTGGTAGTAGCATGTCGTGTCTGATCTTGTGCAAAGAAAGAGGCAGGCCAAGGTATGTACATGGAAAGCTAGAAGCTGGGCACCCAAAAAAACTGACGATCTCCTCTATGACATTGCTATCCAAGCAGGCAGGAATGAGGGTGCTCTTGTGGCAATTAATCTTTAGCCCAGAGAAATCAGAGAAATCAGACAAAATCTGTTTAATGATACGTGCTTGTTCAATGTTGCCGCGGAACAAGATCAAGGTGTCATCGGTGTACTGCAGCACAGGGAACATTCTGTCAGAGCCGAGCGGATGAACTAGGTGGCCATCCTGAAAAGCTGAGCAACATAGTCGTTGCAGAACATCAGCCACAAGAATGAAAAGGTATGGTGAAATGGAATCGCCTTGCCGAAAACCCCTCCTAGTGGTGAAGGAGTCTGCCAACTCCCCATTCAGCAGAACTTTTGAAGTTGCCGTAGAAAGTAGGGATTCTATCCAGTAGCTCCAGTGTTGAGGAAAGCCTCCAGCAGAGAGGATGCTGAAGAGGCAAGGCCAGCTGGCCGTGTCAAAGGCTTTTTGAAAATCCAACTTAAGGGCCACCAAAGGTAGCTTTCTCTTATGAGCTGTTTGTATCATATCAGCAGCCATGGCAAAGTTCTCCACAATGGCACGTCCTTTGATGAACCCGGATTGCAAGTTGTGAACTAGGTTAGGGATGTGAACTTGAAGCCTTCTAGTTAGCACTTTGATGGCAAGCTTTGGCAGACTATGAACGATAGAGATTGGCCGGAAATCCTTTAGCTCAAGCGGTGTATCCTTTTTGGGTAGGAGAGAAATGTGAGCCACGTTTATGCCCTTGAGATTTAACTGATTCTGGTAAAGCTGAGAGAAAAAAAGCTGGAGATCCATCTTGATGTCACCAAGGAAAGCCTTATAGAACTCGTTGGTAAAGCCGTCCGGGACAGGGCTGCGGTTGTTCGGCGAGTGGTTGATAGCATCAACAATTTCTTCCCAAGTGAACTCCCTTTCCAAACATGAGAGATCTTCTGGTGCATATAGCTGGCTAAGCTGAACTATGGGCATAGAAGGGGAAGGCTGACCCAGAAGAGCAGAAAAATAATCAGTTGCCAACTTGAGCTTCTGCTGGTCATCAAAAAATTCGATACCGTCCTTGACGAGCACCCTGACCTTGTTCCGTTGAGCATGACCATTGGCTGCAGCATGAAAAAAATTGCAATTCTCGTCTCCGGAGACACACCAACACAGTTTTGCCCTTCGTCGCCAGTACTCTGTTTGCCATAGAACAAGCTGCTCTGTCTTCTGTTGTGCAAACATCCTCAGGGTCTGCTCAAGCTGAGATAGGGATCGCCGCTCCTCGACTGCATCGAGGTAGGCTACCACTGCCTTGTTGTTTGAGGATAGCAGGTCCAAGCTGGCATGATTCCTCTTCCACTGTCTAAGGGCAGCACGAAGTCATCTGAATTTGAGGTTGATGAGAGAGGCAGCTGAGTGGATTGGTCTGGTTCCTTGATGCCAGCTGTTAAGAATGATGGACCTCGTTTCCTCCATCAGTAGCCATTGGTTCTCCATTCTGAAGAAATTGCTCTTGGCTTGAATGGTACCAAACTGAACCAGGATAGGCACATGATCGGAGGTGACAGAAGGCACGACAGAAGCAGTCGTGGGGGAGAAGGAGAGTAGCCATCCAGCATTAATGAGCACACGATCCAGCCGAACCAAAGTCGGGTCCGCACGCTTGTCCGAGCAGGTGTATCCGCGGTTGCAAATATCGACATCGTCAAGCCCAAGAGATCTGGTCCAACCATTAAATGTGTCCATCATCGCCCAGTTGACTCTACCACGTGACTTCTCCTCGGCGAACCGGTACATGTTGAAGTCGCCAAGGATAGCCCATGGTTCAGATAGCAGGCCAGAGATGCTGACCAACTCATCAAAGAAGAGCTATCTGTCGTGTTGAGCGTAAGGAGCATACACTGTAGTGATCACGAAAACCGAAGCAGATGACGTTGATGAGAACTTGACGGTGACATGGTATCTGTGGGTTGCAACAATCTGTCCTGAGAGAGCAGAAGCGTCCCAGGCGACCAAGAGGCCCCCTGAGGAGCCGGCAGAGGGCATGAGCGTGTGGTTATTGAGGTGGGGAGGAAGAAAACTCCGCAACTTCAAGACTGGGGCAGTTTCCAGCTTTGTTTCCTGAAAACAAACAATGCTAGGTCGACAGGAGGTTAGAACATCACGAACCAAAGCACACTTGTTCTCATCACCTAGGCCTCGTACATTCCAGTTAAGAAGTTTCATGGATCAAGGTGATAAAACTGCCTGTGCATAACTGAAGAAAAAAGCAAAGCTAGATGCATGAAGTAGCAGGGAGGTAACACAGAGTAACAGAAAGAACCATGAACATCCAGATAACATCTTAACAACTTAATATCCGAGGTACAGACCAAATGCATATAGCGCTTAAACCTAAGCAGACCAAGAGAATGAGCAACAAAAGCCATGACAGGATGGTGGCTATGGCTAAACATGAACCTAAAGCAGGAGTACACAGGACCAGAACTAAAACCGACAGCTACTGGGATGGCACCGGGCATAGACTTAGCAAGGAGAACCTCAAACATCTGAACCAGAACGTGCACCCATGGAAGCAGAGGCGCTGCCCGAAGAGCCAGAGCAGCTCGCACCAGTGTTCGAGGAGGAAGAAGCTTGAGTGAAGATGGCATCCACGTTGAGGTCGCAGCACTTGGCAATCTGCTTGAGCTTGCCGCGGGTCATGGGTTTGGGGGTGTCACCGAACTGAAGATCCAGCAGTTCAGCAACAGGCACCACCTTGGTCTTCTTGCGGTGGGAGGCGCTGGAGGAGGGGCGACGGCTAGGACCACCGGAGCTAGCGCCGGAGCCCACGGCCTTGCGCTTGGAAGCACGCTCGACGGAGCCGACACGTTCCCCGTCATACATCTGCCTGATGCGGGGGCTGCGGCAAGCAGCCGAAGGGGGCGCCGATAGATCTTGAGCAGAAGAGCCAGCAGCCGGCAACTGCTGATCTGACGCAACTACTGCCAGAGCCTGGACTGCAGAGCCGGCGCCAGGGTCGGCGGGGGCCTCTAGGGGGATCTGGTCGTCGATGGGGGGGGAGGGGACCAATCCCCAGGTCCAGGTCGGCGTGAGCTGCGTCGTTGGCGAGCGGCGGGCATGGTGGGTGATGATGCAAGAGGCAACAGACGGCGCATTGAAAAGCGGGAGTGTGGGCAGGGGGCGGAGATCTTCGGCTCACGGTTCTGGTGGTGGTGTGCGGCAAGAGCAGAAGGATGTGGCGATGTGAGCGGGGAGCAGAGAGCACGCCCCGTGTAGCATATTGGTGTTGGCCACAGGGGACCGGTTCCAGCCAAGTAGGCCATCACCCAAGGCAGGGGCGTGCCTAAGAGGCCTGGGGTAGATGGGCCTGGTGGTCAGCACCTGGTGGGCCTGCACCCGCGCGTGCGCAGGGAAGTAGGCTTCAGCGGGGAGAACGACACCTCCCGCCACGGAGAGGGGTGGGCCAATGGCGGGCAGCAACCCATGTGGCACGACGGGCTTGGGTGGGTGCATGTTGTCAACTGAAGGCAGAAGGGGCATAGTGCGCGGGCACATGAGACCACATGCATCTTGTGGCCAGAATTTGAACAGGAGGGAGCGACAGCTTTCCCGCGCCAGCAGATCATGGCGCAGATCGAAGCAAGGGAAGAAGCCGTCGTCCAGTGCCACGGCCCGCACCTGGATTTCACCCTTGGCAGCCCGGCAGTTGCTGAGCTCAAGCGTCAAGGACAAAGACATGGCGTCGGGGTTGAAGGAGACAGCCGCGCTAGGACGGGCGCAGTTAGCGGACACCAGCGCCGAGCAGAGGCAACCACGCCCCTCGTCCTCATGCGCAAGCTGCTCGGCCGTGGGGAGGGAGAAAGGGGCCCCCTTGATGAACTTAGGCTTGAAGGAGAGCTTCAACATGGCCATGAAGTCTTGGACCAAGGCAATCTGAGGCTGCAGATAGGCGCGGTATGCTTGGGTAGCCATGCCGTCGTTGTCAAGCTGGCCGCCAGGCGCCGTGCCGGAGCCCCTAGATGGGGCGCGGCCTTGACGAGGAAGAGTCCTTGGAAGCGCACGGCCAGCGCCGGAACCACCTCCCCCAATGAAGCGGTGCGCAGATGGAGGTAGCGGAGGCGCAGGTGGTGCAGACGGGGCCCCGAGCGACCGGGCGACATCCCAAATCTCATTGATGAGCACGTCGGCGTACGCCCCCGCGCCGTCGAAGTGATGAAAGGCGATATGGTGGGGGATGTGCTGCAGCGCCTCGACCTTGACAAGCACGAAGATGCTGGCGAAGTCGTTCCCGTGCAGGCAGGCGTGCTCCACCCGCAGCATGCCTGCAAAGCCGGCGACGGTGGCAGCGACACCGCGCCTGTTCCAAAGCTCCAGAGACAGCTTCTCAAGAGAGAGGTTGACGACGTGGCGGTAGGAGAAAGAGAAGGCATTATCCCCCGCGTCGTGCGGGAGGATGCGGACCGTGTGGGAGCCGACGTAGATCGGGCTCGCACGGAAGGCCGCAGCCTGCTCCTCCTCCCTTTGAAAGACGGCGAAGGCCGTGCGCACCGCGGAGCCAGCGAAGCGTACGACACCAATCCGCAGCCGCTGCCTGAAGACATGTCGTAGCCAAGGCAGGAAGTTGGACTTGGGTGGGGAGATGTTGATGAGGCAAACAAGGGTGTTTTGATCAGAGACGAGCGGGAAGTGGACGTCGAGCGAGGTGGGGTGCCCTGGGGTCACATGCTCAATGGCGTCGATCGGAGTAGGATTGGGTGGGGCGGGGGAGAAAGGGACGATTGCGAGAGAGGTGTGGGAGGCCGGGGCTGCGTCGATAGGATTGGTGAGCTGCGAGAAGGAGGGGGAGGGGGTATTAGTGTCGATGGCGCTGGACTGAGGGCTGGGGTTGTAGGCGCGCAAGCTGCATTGGAAGCTAAGATGACCAACACGACGGCAAAGCCAGTAGACAGCAGGATCCCGACATTCACGTCGTCTATGACTGTAGGAGAGGCAGCGGAAGCAGCGCCGGTGAAGGTCAGCAGGCTTGCCATATCTGAAAAGCCGATTTATTGCGGGACGCGAGGTGCATGATGACCCTGGCGGCACCGAGTCATGCGATAGCAGGGCATCCCGATAGGTCACAGAGCGCTGCCGAGCTGGACTATCGGGTGGGGGGGCGTGCGGGCTGGCAGGGGAGGCAGAACGACGGCTGGGAGACGCGAGAGAAGGAAGCGACGATATGGCGGCCTCGAGCATCCCCTGGTAGGCCATGGGCCTGCTGCACCAATAGGGCAGAGGGATTTGGGGGATCTAAACTGCCAGGCGGTTGATTATGGCTGCCCGCGTGCTGCGGAGAGAGAGCCGAGATCTGCCAGGTCGACGCAGAATCCCCGGAATCCTGGGCACGAGCGTCGTGCATGGGGTGGGGTCCCAGAAGAGAAGGCAAAGCAGTGTTAGCAATCCACGCAGAAGAACGAACACACGAAAGAGACAAGGGAGGGGCAGAAGGAGACAAGCTGGAGAGGGTCATCTTGACACGTAGCAAACCCGACGTCCAGCAATCGCGGAGAGCGATCTCCTTGGCTATGCATGCATGCGTGACGAGGAAGAAAAAACAACCTGGTTGACACGGCCTGACAGTGTAGCCGTTGGTGAACCCCCCGAACCAGTGGACCAGCAGAGAGGCGAAGAAGGCCGGCGAAAGGAAAACACCGTCGTTGAGAACGGCGACCATCACGCCGGCGGGCTGGCGCCGCCCTGCGACCGCCACAACAGTGGCGCAACCATACTTCGAAAGCATAGCATCCTGAAACCGAACGCCTTCCATGGGTCAGCAAAGACGACAGACTACGGGGCAACAGAGAAACTACATGCATCAAGGAGGGAGAACGGCAAGCACGAAAGCAAAAGCAACAGGCAGCAATCAACCAAGAAGCCAAGAAAACTTAGGAGGAAAGAAACCAGCCTGAGATGAAGGAGAAGCCGTGAGCGTATGGGACGTGGTTAAAACCTCGTGCCATGGTAAGGCGCACCGAGAAGGGTGGACACCGCGGCCTGGAGGTGGCTAGCGGCAGTTTGGTGGGCGCCGTTCCCAGGCGGGAGACGGCGAGAGGGTGGCCGCTGGCGCCGGGGTGGTGGGCGGCGGGGTGCGCTCTTTACCTCCTAGACTCGGTCCCTTCCACTCCTCCTCCTCCTCCTCCTCCTCCTCCTCCTCTGCTTTTAGTAGAATCATGCCATGCCTTTGTTTGCTATGATATAATCATGTAGCATGTTGTTTGATTGCTCTAAACATTGCTTCCTGATGTTGTTTTTGACATGTTAGTATTTTCACAAAGTCTGTGAAGCTGATATCTTTTGCACTTTTGCCATGCTTGTTTGAACCTGTTCTAGTTTGATTTAGCTGTAGCTCAGTGTTCATGTTTTTTCAAGAATCTCTTCTACATCACTGCCATATGCTTTTTTGTTATGTTGGAATGCAATAGCTTAGTTTCTTGTTGCATTCTAAGTGTCATCGTGCTGTTAATCGCATAATAGCACCATTCTTGTTTTGCTTGCCATTTGCAAACCGTGCATCCGTTTTCGGTGATCTTTATATCGATTTCAAACGAAATCATCTCGTCTTTCCAGTGGCATACTTGGTTTGCCAAGTTGATGCCTTGATCATTCTTTTCCTTCCAGAGCACACATATGCATTGCATACCACATCTCTCATATCATGCCATGTATTGCATCGTGTTGCTTGTGCATTGCACCGTGATTGATTGTGGGTCCTTTGCTTGTGTTCTTGCTTTGGGTAGAGCCGAGAGACGAGTACGTGAACGAGGAACCTATTGAGTATGCTTTGGAGGATCAAGCTTTCGACAACTCTGAGAACTTTGCAGGCAAGATGACCATACCCTCGAAATCACTTCTATCTTTACTTGCTAGTTGTTCGTTCTATCGCTATGTCGCGCTACCTACCACTTGATATATCATGTCTCCCATATTGCCATGTCAAGCCTCTAACCCACCTTCCTAGTAAACTGTTGTTTGGCCATGCTACCGCTTTTGCTCAGCCCCTCTTATAGCGTTGCTAGTTGCAGGTGAAGATGAAGCTTGTTCCATGTTGGAACATGGATATGGTTGGGATATCATTATTATCTCTTATTTACTTTAATGCATCTATATACTTGGTAAAGGGTGGAAGGCTCGGCCTTATGCCTGGTGTTTTGTTCCACTCTTGCCCCCTTAGTTTCCGTCATACCGGTGTTATGTTCCTTGATTTTGCGTTCCTTACGCGGTTGGGTGTTATGGGAACCCCTTGACAGTTTGCCTTGAATAAAACTCCTCCAGCAAGGCCCAACCTTGGTTTTACCATTTGTCTACCTACCACCATATACCTTTCCCTTGGGTTCTGCAGACTCAAGGGTCATCTTTATTTTAAACCCCCCGGGCCAGTGCTCCTCTGAGTGTTGCTCCGAAACGGGCAGCCTGCGGGGCCACCTCGGGGCAACTTGAGGGTTGGTTTTACTCGTAGCTTGAACTATCCGGTGTGCCCCGAGAACGAGATACGTGCGACTCCTATCGGGATTTGTCGGCACATCGGGCGGCTTTGCTGGTCTTGATTTACCATTGTCGAAATGTCTTGTAACCGAGATTCCGAGACTGATCGGGTCTTCCCGGGAGAAGGAATATCCTTCATTGACCGTGAGAGCTTGTGATGGGCTAAGTTGGGACACCCTTGCAGGGTATAAACTTTCGAGAGCCGTGCTCACGGTTATGTGGCAGATGGGAATTTGTTAATATCCGGTTGTAGAGAACTTGACACTTAACTTAATTAAAATGAATCAACCACGTGTGTAGCCGTGATGGTCTCTTTCCAGCAGAGTCCTAGAAGAGAACACGGTCTCGTGTTTTGCTTGAACGTAAGTAGCTTTAGGATCACTTCTTGATCACTTATAGTTTCTCGACCGTGCGTTGCTTCTCTTCTCGCTCTTATTTGCGTAAGTTAGCCACCATATATGCTTAGTGCTTGTTGCAGCTCCACCTCACTACCCTTTCCTACCCTTAAGCTTAAATAGTCTTGATCTCGTGGGTGTGAGATTGCTGAGTCCTCGTGACTCACGGATACTTCCAAACAGATGCATGTGCCGATGATGCCAGTGCAGGGGACGCTACCGAACTCAAGTGGGAGTTCGATGAGGATTTGGGCCGTTACTATGTTTCTTTTCCTGATGATCAGTAGTGGAGCCCAGTTGGTATGATCGGGGATCTAGCATTTGGGGTTGTCTTCTTTTATTTTGGTTTCGTAGTCGGACCTTTGATTGTACTTTGGATGATGTGTGAATTATTTATGTATTGTGTGAAGTGGCGATTGTAAGCCAACTCTTTATCGCTTTGTTATTCAGTACATGGGATGTGTGAAGATTACCCCTCCTGCGACAAGCCTACCATGCGGCTATGCCTCTAAGTCGTGCCCCGACACGTGGGAGATATAGCCACATTGTGGGTGTTACAAGTTGGTAATCAGAGCCTTCCCCTACTTAGGAGCCCCTTGCTTGATCGAATCACTGACGTTGTTGAGTCTAGAACAAAATGTTTTGAGTCTTAGGATTATATATATATCGGAGAGTAGGATTCTTTTTACTCCTCAGTCCCTTCGTCCCTCTGGTGAGGCCTCTTGACGTAGAAGTTTTGACTCTTCTCTCCTCAAATTTCTCGATTTTTTAGGATCACGCGGGTATCTTGGAATTGTTCCGATAGTCTTGTGACGAGAACATTGGTCTTGGTGCCTCCTAACATTTAGGGGTCGTGGCAGTGTCCCGGGGAGTTGAGCTCCGAGGTGTTGTCGTCACAATTTTATCGTTGCAGTTCTGGAATACCTGAGTTTGCCGACATCGAAAATCTCTTTTATGCAGTTGTTGGTGAGGTAACCTCGATGCCACCCAGTACTGGGCGGGAGTTCGGTAGTATTGCCATAACTCGTATAACGGATGCTGTTCGAAGGTCGAGGTACATGATTTCTGAAGGTTTCTTGGTTATGTGTTGAAGGATGGATACAGCTGGATGTAGGAATTGTTAGTTTGGGTGAGATATTATGCTTCCCTTGTATCCCCAACACCTGATTGCATAACCAAAAAGTTTCGGGAGTTTTATAGGTGGGAATTCAAGTAGCTCTAGTATATTCTTCCCGCAGATATTTGGTTTGTGAGTGGGTAATCCTTACCACTTATTTGTTCATATCTGTACCTTGTTGCCTTATTCATCTACCTTTATCTAAGTGGCTTCTCAACTTAATGGACGTGTGATGATTTACTTTGGAATTCATTCGTTCATCCTTGTACGAACGTTTTGTGAGACTATATGTTGCATTTTCGACCCATTGATTCAGCTTGAATATCTGTCTTTAAAAAATTCTAACAGATGTCAACCTCTTCAGGATGGCTCCACCAACGCGTCAGAATCCGGACCGCAATGATGGGCATCAGTCGAACCCTCCGCCACCACCTCCACCTCCGGAGGCATGGCAAGCTGTCATGGCAGCCAGCAACGCCAACACTCAGATGCTTTTGCAACTCTTGCAAGAGCGCAACCAAGGGCAAGTCAACCAAGGAAATCAAGGCCAAGGCAACAATCAGCCTCAGTTTGCTACCCTCAACCAGTTCCTCACAAACCAGCCGAAGTGTTTCAGCAAGTGTGCCAAGGCCACAGACGCCGACGACTGGCTCGTGGACATCTGCAAACATTTTGAATGTAGCAATGTCAGACCTGAGGACTTTGTCAAGTTTGCTTCGTTTCAACTCAAGGACCAAGCTGCTGAGTGGTATCAACAATACAGAGATTCCAGAGGAGGTCGTGTGATTACCTGGGATGATTTCCGCCGAGACTTCAAAGCTCATCACATTCCACCAAGTGTTGCGGAGAGCAAGCGTGAGGAGTTCCGCAATCTCAAGCAAGGCAACATGTCCATGTATCAATACAATATCCAGTTTCAGAAACTTGCTCACTTCGCTAAACAAGACGTTCCTGATGAAAAGAGTATGATCTATCAATTCAGAGGTGGCCTCAGAGAGGATCTGCAGTTAGGTCTCGTGCTTCTTGAGCCGACCAAGTTCGATCAATTCTATAACATGGCACTAAAGCAAGAAGCTGCTCAACTCAAGTGTGAGGCATCTAAGAAGAGAGTCAGAGATGCATTTCAATCTTCTTCTTCATCACAAGTGGCAGCTAAGCAACAGAAGTTCTGGTTGCCTCCTCCTCCATTTCGCCAGCCCTACCAGCAGAAGAGCAAAGGCGGTAATGGATCTTGCCACCACCCAACCCAGGCTATCAGAACAAAGCCCAATCTCAAACTCCTAGGTCAAGTGCTCCTTATCACCGTCCTCTCTTAGAGGTTACTTGCAACAAGTGTCAATAGAAGGGGCACTATGCAATCAAGTGCTTCAACCAAAGGCGCCTTCCACCTCCTCCTCCTATGAGATCTTCCAGCAATGTAGTGGTCAAGCATAATCCCAAGCATGCTAAGGTGAACATGATGAACACAGCTCAGGCAGAGGATTCTTTAGATGTGATCATGGGTAACCTTCCAGTTAACTCCATTCCTGCTAAAGTCTTAATTGATACTGGTGCATCTCATTGTTTCATGTCAAGACCGTTTTTTGCAAACCATGAATTCACTTCTTATCATTTGGGTAAACCCATGGATGTTTCCATCAAGATGGGAGACTATAGATTTCTGTCTTCTCCAATGGTTCTTGGCGACTCGGATATTGATCTAATTCTCTGCATGGACTGGCTTTCTAAGCACAAGGCTCAGCTTGATTGTGTTGCCAGGAAGATTCAATTGACACACTCGTCTGAGGATGTGATCATCTATGCCACTCGTGACGAAACCATTTGGCTATTTTCTCTCAATGAGAAGGGCGAGTTGAATGCCATCTCTCGGATTCCAGTCATTTGTGAATATCAAGACGTCTTTCCAGAAGAGCTTCCGGGAATGCCTCCTCACCGGCCAGTTGAATTCGTTATCAATCTTGAGCTTGGCACGGAACCTGTTTGCAAGCGTCCTGCTACCTCTTGAGCACTTGCGTTGGTTTTCCCTTGAAGAGGAAAGGGTGATGCAGCAAACTAGCGTAAGTATTTCCCTTAGTTTTTGAGAACCAAGATATCAATCCAGTAGGAGGCCACGCACGAGTCCCTCGCACCTACGCAAACAAATAAATCCTCGCAACCAACGCGGTAAGGGGTTGTCAATCCCTACACGGTCACTTACGAGAGTGAGATCTGATAGATATGATAAGATAATATTTTTGGTATTTTTATGATAAAGATGCAAAGTAAAATAAAAGGCAAAGTAAATAAATAAGTATTGGAAGATTAATATGATGGAAGATAGACCCGGGGGCCATAGGTTTCACTAGTGGCTTCTCTCAAGAGCATAAGTATTCACGGTGGGTAAACAAATTACCATTGAGCAATTGACAGAATTGAGCATAGTTATGATAATATCTTGGTATGATCATGTATATAGGCATCACGTCCAAGACAAGTAGACCGACTCCTACCTGCATCTACTACTATTACTCCACACATCGACCGCTACCCAGCATGCATCTAGAGTATTAAGTTCATAAGAACAGAGTAACGCTTTAAGCAAGATGACATGATGTAGAGGGATAAACTCATGCAATATGAAATAAACCCCATCTTGTTATCCTCGATGGCAACAATACAATACGTGCCTTGCTGCCCCTACTGTCACTGGGAAAGGACACCGCAAGATTGAACCCAAAGCTAAGCACTTCTCCCATTGCAAGAAATATCAATCTAGTAGGCCAAACCAAACTCATAATTCGAAAAGACTTGCAAAGATAACCAATCATACATAAAAGAATTCAGAGAAGATTCAAATATTGTTCATAGATAAACTTGATCATAAACCCACAATTCGTCGGTCTCAACAAACACACTGCAAAAGAAGATTACATCGAATATATCTCCACAAGAGAGGGGAGAACTTTGTATTGAGATCCAAAAAGAGAGAAGAAGCCATCTAGCTAATAACTATGGACCCATAGGTCTGAGGTAAACTACTCACACTTCATCGAAGGGGCTATGGTGTTGATGTAGAAGCCCTCCGTGATCGATGCCCCCTCCGGCGGAGCTCCGGAACAGGCCCCAAGATGGGATCTCATGGATACAGAAATTTACGTCGGTGGAATTAGGGTTTTGGCTCCGTATCTAGTAGTTTGGGGTACATAGGTATATATAGGAGGAAGGAGTACGTCGGTGGAGCAACAGGGGCCCCAGGAGGGTGGAGGGCGCGCCTGGGGGGGGGGGGGAGGCGCACCCCCCTACCTCGTGCCCTCCTCGTTGATTGCTTGACGTAGGGTCCAAGTCCTTTGGATCATGTTCATTCCAGAAATCACTTTCCCGAAGGTTTCATTCCGTTTGGACTCCGTTTGATATTCTTTTTCTGCGAAACCCTAAAATAGGCAAAAACATCAATTCTGGGCTGGGCCTCCGGTTAATAGGTTAGTCTCGAAAATAATATAAAAGTGTATAATAAAGCCCAATAATGTCCAAAACAGAATATAATATAGCATGGAACAATAAAAAATTATAGATATGTTGGAGACGTATCAAGCATCCCCAAGCTTAGTTCCTGCTCGTCCTCGAGTAGGTAAATGATAAAAACAAAATTTTTGATGTGGAATGCTACTTGGCATATTTTCAATGTAATTATTCTTAATTGTGGTATGAATATTCAGATCCGAAAGATTCAAGATAAAAGTTTAATATTGACATAAAATTAATAATACTTCAAGCATACTGACTAAGCAATTATGTCCTCTCAAAATAACATGGCCAAAGAAAGTTCATCCCTACAAAATCATATAGTTTAGTCATGCTCCATTTTCGTCACACAAGAATGCCCTCATCATGCACAACCCCAATGACAAGCCAAGCAATTGTTTCATACTTTAGTAATCTCAAACTTTTTCAACCTTCACGCAATGTATGAGCATGAGCCATGGATATAACACTATGGGTGGAATAGAATAATGATGGGGGTTATGTGGAGAAGACAAAAAGGGAGAAAGTCTCACATCAACGAGGCTAATCAACGAGCTATGGAGATGCCCATCAATTGATGTTAATGCAAGGAGTAGGGATTGCCATGCGACGGATGCACTAGAGCTATAAATATATGAAAGCTCAACAAAAGAAACCAAGTGGGTGTGCATCCAACTCGCTTGCTCACGAAGACCTAGGGCATTTGAGGAAGCCCATTGTTGGAATATACAAGCCAATTTCTATAATTAAAAGTTCCCACTAGTATATGAAAGTGACAAAACAAGATACTCTCTATTATGAAGATCACAGTACTACTTTGAAGCACAAGTGTGGAAAAAGGATAGTAGCATTGCCCCCTTTTCATTTCTTTTTTTGGGCCTCCTTTTTTTATTTGGCCTTTCTCTCTTTTTTAGGGACAATGCTCTATGAATGATGATCATCACACTTCTATTTATTTACAACTCAATGATTACAACTCGATACTAGAACAAAGTATGACTCTATATGAATGCCTCCGGCGGTATATCGGGATAGCAATGAACCAAGAGTGACATGTATGAAAGGATTATTAATGGTGGCTTTGACAAAAATACTATGTCAACTACATGATCATGCAAAGAAATATGACAATGATGAACATTTCATGATAAATGGAACGATGGAAAGTTGCATGGCAATATATCTCAGAATGGCTATGGAAATGCCATAATAGGTAGGTATGGTGGCTGTTTTGAGGAAGATATAAGGAGGTTTATGTGTGAAAGAGCGTATCATATCACGGGGTTTGGATTCACCGGCGAAGTTTGCACCAACTCTCAATGTGAGAAAGGGCAATGCACGGTACCGAAGAGGCTAGTAATGATGGAAGGGTGAGAGTGCGTATAATCCATGGACTCAACATTAGTCATAAAGAACTCACATACTTATTGCAAAAATCTACAAGTCATCAAAAACCAAGCACTACGCGCATGCTCCTAGGGGGATAGATTGGTAGGAAAAGACCATCGCTCGTCCCCAACCGCCACTCATAAGGAGGACAATCAAAGAACACCTCATGTTTCAAATTTGTTACATAACATTTACCATACATGCATGCTACGGGACTTGCAAACTTCAACACAAGTATTTTTCAAATTCACAACTACTCAACTAGCACAACTTTGATATCACTACCTCCATGTCTCAAAACAATCATCAAGCATCAATCTTCTCTTAGTATTCAACACAATCATAAGAAAGTTTTTACTAGTCTTGAATACCTAGCATATTAGAATTATTTAAGTAAATTACCATGCTATTTAAGACTCTCAAAATAATATAAGTGAAGCATGAGAGAATAATAGTTTCTATAAAACAAAACCACCACCATTCTATAAAAGATATAAGTGAAGTACTAGAGC
The DNA here is from genome assembly GCF_003073215.2 of Triticum urartu. NCBI lineage: Eukaryota > Viridiplantae > Streptophyta > Magnoliopsida > Poales > Poaceae > Triticum > Triticum urartu. Next base: position 210,015,559 of record NC_053022.1, on the reverse strand, counting down.
AAAAATTACATAACTCAAAAGATATAAGTGAAGCACATAGAGTATTCTAATAATTTCCGAATCATGTGTCTCTCTCAAAAGGTGTGTACAAAAAGGATGATTGTGGTAAAATAAAGAGCAAAAAATCAAATCATACAAGACACTCCAAGCAAAACACATATCATGTGGTGAATGAAAATATAGCTCCAAGTAAAGTTACCGATGGAAGTAGACCAAAGAGGGGATGCCTTTCGAGGCATCCCCAATATTTGGCTTTTAGGTGTCCTTAGATTATCTTGGGGTGCCATGGGCATCCCCAAGCTTACGATATTGCCACTCCTTGTTCCACAATCCATCAAATCTTTCACCCAAAACTTGGAAACTTCACAACACAAAACTTAAAGTAGAAAATCTTGTGAGCTCCGTTAGCGAAAGAAAACAAAACACCACTTCTAGGTACTGTAATGAACATATTATTTATTTATATTGGTGTTAAACCTACTGTATTCCAACTTCTCTATGGTTTATAAACTATTTTACTAGCCATAGATTCATCAAAATAAGCAAACAACACATGAAAAACAGAATCTGTCAAAAACAGAATAGTCTGTAGTAATATGTAGCTAACGCAAGATCTGGAACCCTAAAAATTCTAAAATAAATTGCTGGACGTGAGGAATTTATATATTAATCATCTGCAACAAGAATTAACTAAATATCACTTTCCAAATAAAAATGACAGCAATTCTCGTGAGCGCTAAAATTTCTATCTTTTACAGCAAGTTCAACAAGACTTTCCCCAAGTCTTCCCAACGGTTCTACTTGGCACAAACACTAATTAAACAAAAAAAACACAACCAAAACAGAGGCTAAATAATTTATTTATTACTAAGAAGGATAAAAAAGCAAGGAATAAAAATAAAATTGGGTTGCCTCCCAACAAGCGCTATCGTTTAACGCTCCTAGCTAGGCATAACAAGCAAGAATAGATCTAGGTATTGCCATCTTTGGTAGACAATCCATAAGTGGCTCTCATAATAGATTCATACGGTAATTTTATTTTCTTTCTAGGAAACTGTTCCATGCCTTTCCTTAACGGAAATTGGAATCTAATATTTCCTTCCTTCATATCAATAATTGCACCAATCGTTCTAAGGAAAGGTCTTCCAAGAATAATAGGACATGAAGGATTGCAATCTATGTCAAGAACAATAAAATCTATGGGCACATAATTCGTATTTCAACAATAAGAACATCATTAATTCTTCCCATAGGTTTCTTAATGGTGGAATCCACAAGGTGCAAGTTTAAAGAGCAATCATCAAAATCACGGAAACCTAACAAATCGCACAAAGTCTTTGGAATTGTGGAAACACTAGCACCTAAATCACACAAAGCATAGCATTCATGGTCTTTAATTTTAATTCCAATAGTAGGTTCCCACTCATCATAGAGTTTTCTAGGGATATAAACTCCCAACTCAAGTTTTTCTTCATAAGATTGCATCAAAGCATCTACGATATGTTTAGTAAAAGCTTTATTTTGACTATAAGCATGAGGAGAATTTAGCACGGATTGCAACAAGGAAATACAATATATGAAAGAGCAATTGTGATAATTAAATTCCTTGAAATCCAAAATAGTGGGTTCATTAATATTTAAAGTTTTGACTTCTTCAATCCCACTTTTAACAATTTTAGCATCAAGATCTAAAGACTCTGAATTTTTGGAACGCCGTCTAGGTAAAGGTGGATCATGTTCAGTCCCATCATTATCAAGATTCATATTCCAAAACAAAGATTTAATAGGGGACACATCAATAACTTTTAGATCTTCATCTTTATTATCATGGAAACTAGAAGAACACGCTTTTATAAAGCAATCTTTCTTAGTACGCATCCTAGCGGTTCTTTCTTTGCATTCATCAATGGAAATTCTTATGGCTTTGAGAGACTCATTGATATCATGCTTAGGAGGAATAGATATAACTTTCAAAGAATCAACATCAAGAGAAATTCTATCAACGTTCCTAGCCAACTCATCAATCTTAAGCAATTTTTCTTCAATCAAAGCATTGAAATCCTTTTGCGAGGTAATAAATTCTTTAATATTAGTTTCAAAATCAGAGGGCATATTATTAAAATTTCCATAGGAATTGTTGAAGGAATTACCATAATTATTAGAGGAATTACTAGGATACGGCCTAGGATTAAAGTTTCCTCTATACACATTGTTACCAAAATTATTCCTACCAACAAAGTTCACATCCATAGATTCATTATTATCTCAATCAAAGTAGACAAAGGCATATCATTAGGATCATAAGAAACACTTTTATTAGCAAATAATTTCATAAGTTCATCCATATTTCCACTCAAAACGTTAATTTCTTCTATCGCATGCACTTTTTTATTAGTAGAACTTTCAGTGTGCCATTGAGAATAATTAACCATAATAGTATCTAGGAGTTTAGTAGCTTCTCCTAAAGTGATTTCCATAAAAGTGCCTCCCGTGGCTGAATCTAAAAGATTTCTAGAAGCAAAATTCAATCCGGCATAATTTTTTTGTATAATCATCCATAAATTCAAACCATGCGTAGGGCAATTACGTATCATCAATTTAACATCCCAAATTTTCAATTTGGAATGTTATACATTAGATCATCACTGCATATCATATTTATTTGCTTTTGGTTTGATCCTAGAAAAATTCTACGCAACTCAAGGACCCTCGGAGAGAGTTGGGGATTTCGTTATATTCATATTTGAGTTTTCTCAAATTTTGAAAAATAGGATCATTTGATTTTATTTATTTTATCTTCAATTATTTCTATTATACAAATATGAGGGAGGGAATAAAATTACTTTCCCAAAATAAAGAAATATTGAGGATTTAATAATAAAATCAAATAAGATTTTATTTTGGATTTATTTGCTATTTTATTTGAATTTAGGAAAAATGCGCGTTTTTCAAAATTGCATTTAGGCTCCAAATAAATGTTAATCCTGTTTGGCTTGATTTTAGAAGTCGGGGAAAATTTATTTCGAGATTTTTGGAGTCTGTTTAGTATTTCTTTCATTTGTTTTTCTACGCGTAATTATTTAAAAAAAACGCGCAACCGACTTAGGGCCGGTTTCGGCCAGGACTCTTCGGGCCGGCCTTTATAAGGAGCCGACCCCGAGCCCGTTAAGCCCCAAACCCTAGCCACCCGACCCCGCCGCCTCTAGCGCCGCCGCCGCTAGCCGCCGCCGCACCCCGCCGCCTTGCCGCCACGCCGCGCCGCCGCCGCACCCCGCCTCTAGCCGCCGCGCCGTCGACCCTGCAGCCGCCGCCGCCCGGAGCCCCACCGCCCCGCTGACGCCGCCGCCCGCCGCCGGTTTTCCTCAAAAAACCGTTCGGTTTTCTGCTGGTTTTTCGTTCGGTTTTTTTAGATCTGTTTTTTATTTAGATCGGTTTATTTTCCGGTTTAGTTTATTTAGCGAGTGTTCGCTCGTTCGTTCGTTTTAACGAACGCGTTCACCGTTTAGTTCCAGATAACGAACGTTTGTTCGTTAATCTGTTCGTCGTTTTTCTTTTTCTCGGATTTTCCGCGATTATTTCTGATCGCGATTTCAGATCCGATTTTCGTTCTAGTATAACTTTTCGCTCGTTTATCGGAATCAGGCGATTCAAGCGCCTGGAGTTTCGTCTCGAAACCCTCTTTCCATTTAACCAACTCAAACAAGTTTTTGCATCTGTAAATTTTTACCTAGATCCATATTAGTAAACGAAGTTTGTTTCTTTCGCCGTTTGACTTTCGTTGCTTCGTTCGATTTGATTCTTTTTGTAAACCGGAGTTCTTAAGTTGAACTTTCTGGTTAATTCTCTTATTTGAGTTTTACCTGTGCATTAGTTGAGTACTTATTGTATGCTTGTTTGTTTGCGATAGAGTACCCGGAGTGCACCGCTTGCTACTTTGAATCGCTAGGTTTCGCGGATCATCAGCAAGGCAAGTAACACTTTGATCATACCTTTTTACTACCCAAGTTTTTATTGCATTAGATCAATCCTCAAACATTGCATGATTAGGATCAAATTAAATTGTGGGTTTTGGGAAGTAGATGAGGTAGTACCTATTACCTGTTTTATTATCAAACCTTTGGGAGTTACTTCTACGTTTGCTTATCGCCATGCTATGCTAGTATACGTGTATTGGGTGAGTGTATCCATGATAGATGTGAGATTGTTAAATTAATGGTTTATTTAAGGTGACAACTTAAACACACATCTGGGTGGATTGAGGCACCTGGGTATTCCAGCGATTGCTTGTTTTTCTTTATGGACCACCACCCAGGCTCAAAGGGATCATGAGATTGTTCATACTAGAAACTTCCGTGTGCGGCCACAAGCTACTATGGGCTCTAGCATAGTTGACTGTCATGCAAACTCTTACAGTGGTAGACTAGAAGATGTAGGGGATGTAGGTTGGTACGGTCTACCCGTTCGTAAGGTGCTAGCGCTACTGAAAGACTATGTCTTGGTCATCCGTTTCTCAAACATCATGAAGTGCAAGAATCCCAACAGAGGAGATCGAGTCTTGTGGGGAAAAGTGCGCAAACCTCTGCAGAGTGTATAAACTAATGATGGTTAGGCGTGTCCCCGGTTATGGACGTCTTGAGTATCTAGTACTTGGATTATCATGTGAATCTCATCATGTTACTCTAATTAATATTGTTGGGTTCTAATGTTGATGGTTAATTGGGATTGAGAGGGTGTCTACACTCAATGTTTAACAACTACCATGATAGTTAAATAAAATTAATTCCTTTGCAGTAGGGAAAAATTGGCTTTACGCAAAACTGTAACCATAGAGCTTTCCACCAGCCAAATATGCATGTAGTATAACTTTATTCTTCCATTACTCTCTATGTGTTACATTGCCAGCATATTCCATGTGCTGACCCGTTTCGGGCTGCAACGTTCATGTTGCAGACTTTTCAGACGACAAGTAAGGTGTTTTTAGGTCGTGGTTCTATACTCAGTGATGCCGTTGGAGTTGATGGACTCACTTATCTTCCAAGCCTTCCGTTGTTATCGTTATTAGATGGCCTTAAGTCATATTTATTGTAATAAGTTCTCTTTTGAGACATTCAATGTAATAAGTGTGTGATTGCTACTCTGTTATAAATCCTTCAAGTACTGTGCGTGTCAGCATTACTAATCCAGGAATGACACTGAAGCACAGAGATCGAACCGTTTGAGGTCTGGTCGCTACAAGATGGTATCAGAGCACACGCTGACTGTAGGACACGACCACTAAGCTAAAGACCTAGATCACTACTCACTCTTCTCTTTCTGACTTCTCATCTTTTCTACTCTTTTAGGATGGCGGATTCAAGGAACAAGTTTACACAACCGGATGAAGATACACCCTTTGGACGTCACTTGAAGGAAGTCACTAGATATATGAACATCAGAGTACCAAGCTTCATCGGAACCTACAACGCCACTTCACCTGAAGAGGAGCGCTAGATGATTCAAGTTCAAGTTCTAGGAAGGACGTTCATGCCAGTCACTGAGCCCATAGATTTTTCCTTTGATGCACCAACCTGGAGTCTAGGAAAGAGCATGGTAGCTCACATCGCCATGGGACGTATTGGAGAAGTTTACCGCAATGATCTCAAGGATACAATCTATCAGATTTGTGGGCGCCGAGATGAGCACTGGGAGATGATCAGCACCAAGAAGGATAGATCAATCGCAGCTTTCATCCAGGAGTTAGACCAGCACATTCGACATCAAGAGAACCAGATGTGCGCAGACATGATAGATCTGAAGAAGGCGAGGACAAGAATCACAGAACTGGAGGAAGAACCCAAGGCCACACATGAAGATTACATGGAGGAAATCGAAGTATTAGTGGAGAAGAATGACGACCTGATCAAGAAGATCGGAATATTCATGGAAGACCCTACACCAGTAGAAGAAGACGAAGAACCCAAGGAGATTCGCCCGGAAGACTACATCATCATCGACGACACCGACTCGGACCCAGAGATAGCGATGATGACTATGTTGATGAAGCTGGAGCAAATATCATGGAGTCTGCAACCAAAGAATATTTCTAGTAGACCACCCCATCAGTAGTAGTATTCCACCATGTAAATATAGTAGTCCGAGCACTTTTGCGATAGTTAGACCGATTGTATGCCCTTGTTTGATTGAATGAAGTGATTTTGTGTGCACTTACCTCATGTGCATATGGGTAGTGTTTTCTCTCTAGACCTCTCTCTATTCTTAAATCTCATCTTTTCTAAACCCATCAGATGCCTCCGAGACGTGACCCAGATTTACCTTCCCACCGGAGCTCACTCAGTTGATCCAGCAACAAAATACGTTGATGCAGTTGCTAGTCCAGAATCAGAATCAGGGGAACAACAACAACCCACCACCACCACCACCACCTGTTGATCATTTAACCCGTTTTCTTAGGCTGAATCCGCCGGTGTTCTCCAGTAGCACCGAGCCTATAGTAGCAGATGATTGGCTCCACAAGACAGCAAGGGAGTTGACCACGGCGGGATGCACAGATGCGGAAAAGGTGAAATTTGCCGCACATCAGTTGGATAGACCCGCAGCATCATGGTGGGAGAATTTCACAGCCACTTACCCTATCGACACGGTGACATGGGATCGGTTTTAGCAGGCTTTCCGTACTGCTCATGTTTCAGCAGGAGCTATGGCCATGAAGAAGCGTGATTTTCACAACTTGCGCCAAGGAGGACGGACAGTTGGCCAGTATGTGGATGACTTTAGTAAGCTAGCACGTTATGCCCCAGATGACGTTGCTATGGATGCAACTAAGTAGGAGAAGTTTCTGGAAGGACTGAATGATGAGTTGAGCATGCAGTTGATGGTAGCAAGCTTCAACAACTACCAGGAGTTGGTAGATCGTGTTCTTATGATTGAAGGGAAGCAGCAGCAGATTGAAAACCGTAAGAGGAAGTATGGACAAAGGAAGTACAATTCTGGAGCTCAACAGAAGCCACGTTTTACCCCTAAACCGGGAGGACCTTTTCAGCATACCCACGAGGGAGAAAGCTCACACAATCATAATGGCCCCAAGAATGGTAATGGGAATGGAAGAAGCAACGGCCAGAACTGTACCAACCTGTCAACCCCAGCCAAGAGAGACTTGAGCCAAGTCACTTGCTTTAAGTGCCAGAAGACCGGACATTATGCCAATGAATGTCCTGAATCCCAGAATGGAAATGGTAACGGAAGCTCTGGGAAGAAGCTGAACCCTTTCAATAGGGGACAGGTGAACCACGTTAACGTGGACGAGGTTGAAGCTCAGCCAAATGCAGTAATAGGTAAGTTTTTGGTTAAGTCATTTACTGCACTCGTTCTTTTTGATACTGGTGCATCGCATTCATACATCTCAAGGGGATTTGTGGATAAGTATAAACTGCCAACCCAAGCCCTTAGGTCACCCATGCTAGTAACCTCACCTGGAGCAGAGTATATGGCTAGTCTATGGTGTGATTGGTTACCATTAAGGATTGGTAACTATGTATTTCCCTCAGACCTAATAGTATTGGAATCTCAAGGATTGGATGTGATATTAGGCATGGATTGGTTATCGAAGTATGAAGGGAACATTGAATGCGCCAGTAAGTCAATTTTTCTTACAATGCCAGAAGGAAGAAGGATCAAGTATGTATCCCGGCATGTGCCTAAGAGGACTCAAGTAAATTCCCTAACAGGAGTTGTTCAGGAGGAAGTACCAGTGGTGAAGGATTTCCCTGACGTATTTCCAGAGGAGTTGCCAGGCGTGCCACCGGATAGAGACATTGAGTTTTTGATTGAGCTTTTGCCAGGCATAGGGCCAATATCTTAGAGACCATACATGATGCCCGCAAAGGATTTGGAGGAGATTAAGAAGCAGATTAAGGAGTTACTGGATAAAGGTTATATTCGCCCAAGTTCTTCGCCTTGGGGATCGCCAGTACTTCTGGTGGAGAAAAAGGATGGATCGTTAAGGATGGTTGTTGATTATCGAGGATTGAATGAAGTAAAAAATCAAGAATAAGTACCCACTACCGATGATCAATGATCTGTTTGATCGGTTGCAAGGAGCTAAGGTATTTTCCAAGATCGATCTGTGATCAGGATACCATCAGTTGAAGATTCGAGAACAGGATATACCTAAGACAACTTTTACCACCAGGTATGGGCTGTACGAGTACACCGTTATGTCATTTGGTCTGACTAACGCACCTGCCTATTTTATGAACATGATGAACAGTGTTTATGGAGTTTTTGGATAAGTTTGTTGTAGTGTTCATTGATGATATTCTGGTTTACTCGAAGAATGAAGAGGAGCATAAGGAGCATTTGCGTTTGGTACTTGAGAAGCTCAGAGAACATCAGTTATATGCCAAGTTTAGCAAATGTGAGTTTTGGTTGAAGGAAGTTGGATTCCTCAGACACGTTATATCCAAAGAAGGTATAGCAGTAGGATCCCACCAAGGTTGTCACTGTGACAAATTGGGAAGCCCCAACAACAGTTGGAGAAATCCGGAGTTTTCTTGGACTTGCAGGATACTACCGGAGATTCATTGAAATTTTTTCGAAGATTGCGAAGCCGATGACGGAGTTGTTGAAGAAGGATACCAAGTTCAAATGGACCGAGGAATGTGAGGCCAGTTTCCAGGAGTTGAAGAAACGTTTGGTTACATCACCAGTGTTGATTTTGCCGGATCAGAACAAGGATTATGAGGTGTATTGCGACGCTTCACGTCGAGGACTTGGAGCAGTGCTTATGCAGGAGGGAAGAGTTGTTTCATATGCCTCACGATACCTTAAGCCGCATGAGTTGAATTATGCCACACATGATTTGGAGTTAGCAGCTGTAGTGCATGCATTGAAGACTTGGAGACATTTTCTCATTGGAAACCATTGTGAAGTATACACGGATCACAAGAGTTTGAAGTATATTTTCACACAGAAGGAGCTAAATCTCACGCAAAGGAGATGGTTGGAGCTCATCAAGGATTATGATATGAGATTGCATTATCATCCCGGAAAGGCTAACGTAGTAGCCGATGCGCTGAGCCGTAAGAGCCATGTCAACACCCTAATGACGGGAGATTTACCGAAGGAGTTAGCCGAGGACCTTCGTGAGCTATGTTTGGAGATAGTTCCGAGAGGCTATGTAGCAACATTGGAGATTCAGTCTACTTTGATGGAGAAGATTAGAGAAGCTCAGAAGACTGACAAGGAGGTTGCCTCTATAAAGGAGAAGATGAGCAAAGGAAAAGTTAAAGGATTTCATGAGGATGAGAACGATACCCTATGGTTTGAAGACCGTGTTTATGTGCCTAACGACCCAGAGATCAGGAAGTTAATTCTGCAGGAAGGCCATGATTCACCATATTCGATTCACCTAGGAAATACCAAGATGTATTTGGATTTGAAGGATACTTTCTGGTGGACCGGAATGAAGAAGGATATTGCGGAGTATGTAGCAGTTTGTGATGTATGTCAGAGAGTAAAGGCAGAGCATCAGAAGCCAGCGGGATTGCTACAGCCATTGCCAATACCCGAATGGAAGTGGGATAAGCTAGGCATGGATTTTATCACAGGTTTGCCCAGAACTCGTTCAGGCTACGACTCAATTTGGGTAGTAGTCGATCGTTTGACAAAGGTAGCTCATTTCATCCCAGTGAAGACTACCTACACCAGTGCAAAGTTGGCAAAGATATACATGACCAGGATAGTTTGTCTGCATGGAGTTCCAAGGAGCATTGTATCAGATTGAGGAACCCAGTTTACCTCAAAGTTCTGGAATCAGTTGCACGAAACTTTGGGTACCAGGCTAGAGTTCAGCACAGCTTTTCATCCGCAGACAGATGGACAGACCGAGAGAGTCAATCAGATTTTGGAGGATATGCTGAGAGCTTGCACGCTAGATTACGGATCTAGTTGGGATGATAATTTGCCATATGCAGAGTTCTCTTACAACAACAGTTATCAATCCAGCTTGAAGATGGCCCCTTTTGAAGCCTTGTACGGAAGGAGGTGCAGGACCCCATTGTCGCGGGATGAAGTTGGAGACCGCCAGTTGTTTGGACCGGATTTGATTAAGGAGTCTGAACAGAAGGTGAAATTGATTCGCGATAGGCTCAAGGTAGCCCAGTCCAGGAAGAAGAGCTACATAGATTCTAAACGCAAGGAGACAGTTTACGAAGTCGAAGACCGAGTTTATCTTCGAGTATCACCACTTCGAGGAGTTAAGTGCTTTGGAGTTAAGGGAAAGTTAGCGCCACGTTTTGTAGGACCATACAAGGTTTTGGAGCGTATGGGAGAAGTAGCCTACAAGTTGGAATTGCCCGAAGGATTGTCAGGAGTTCACGACGTATTCCACGTTTCTCAGTTGAAGAAGTGCCACACAGAGATGGCTAATATACCGCTGAGAGATACAGTGCCGCTGGAAGCGATTCAGTTGGACAGTGAGTTGACCTATGAGGAGAAACCAGTCAAGATTCTTGAGTATGCCAGCCGAGTCACCCGTAGCAAGGTTATCAAGTTTTGCAAAGTTCAGTGGAGCCACCACACCGAGGATGAAGCCACCTGGGAGCGAGAGGAAGAACTGCTAAAGGACCACCCTCACCTATTTTCTAGCTAACCCGAATCTCGAGGGCGAGATTCATCTTAAGGGGGGTAGGTTTGTAACATCCCAAATTTTCAATTTGGAATGTTATACATTAGATCATCACTGCATATCATATTTATTTGCTTTTGGTTTGATCCTAGAAAATTCTACGCAACTCAAGGACCCTCGGAGAGAGTTGGGGATTTTGTTATTTTCATATTTGAGTTTTCTCAAATTTTGAAAAATAGGATCATTTTATTTTATTTATTTTATCTTCAATTATTTCTATTATACAAATATGAGAGAGGGAATAAAATGACTTTCCTAAAAGAAAGAAATATTGAGGATTTATTAATAAAATCAAATAAGATTTTATTTTGGATTTATTTGCTATTTTATTTGAATTTAGGAAAAATGCGTGTTTTTAAAAATTGCATTTAGGCCCCAAATAAATGTTCATCCTGTTCGACTTGATTTTAGAAGTCGGGGAAAATTTATTTCGGGATTTTTGGAGTCCGTTTAGTATTTCTTTTATTTGTTTTTCTGCGTGTAATTATTTAAAAAAAACGCGCAACCGACTTAGGGCTGGTTTCGGCCAGGACTCTTCGGGCGGCCTTTATAAGGAGCCGACCCCGAGCCCGTTAAGCCCCAAACCCTAGCCGCCCGACCCCGCCGCCTCTAGCGCCGCCGCCGCCCTGCCGCGCCGCCCTGCCGCCACGCCGCGCCGCCGCCGCACCCTGCCGCCCCACGCCGCTAGCCGCCGCCGCCGCCGACCCCGCACCTGCCGCCGCCCGGAGCCCCGCCGCCCTGCTGACATCGCCGCCAGAGGTTGACCCCCCCCGCCGCTGCCGGTTTTCCGCGGAAACCCGTTTGGTTTTCTGCCGGTTTTTCGTTCGGTTTTTTTAGATCCGTTTTTTTATTTAGATCGGTTTATTTTTCGGTTTAGTTTATTTAGCGAGCGTTCGCTCGTTCGTTCGTTTTAATGAACGCGTTCACCATTTAGTTCCAGATAACGAACGTTCGTTCGTTAATCTGTTCGTCGTTTTTCTGTTTCTCGGATTTTCCGCAATTATTTTTGATCGCGATTTCAGATCCGATTTTCGTTCTAGTATAACTTTTCGCTCGTTTAGCCGAATCAGGCGATTCAAGCGCCTGGAGTTTCGTCTCGAAACCCTCTTTCCGTTTAACCAACTCAAACAAGGTTTTGCATCTGTAAAATTTGACCTAGATCCAGATTAGTAAATGAAGTTTGTTTCTTTTGCCGTTTGACTTTCGTTGCTTCATTCAATTTGATTCTTTTTGCAAACCGGAGTTCTTAAGTTGAACTTTCTGGTTAGTTTTCTTATTTGAGTTTTACCTGTGCATTAGTTGAGTACTTATTGTATGCTTGTTTGTTTGCGATAGAGTACCCGGAGTGCGCCGCTTGCTACTTTGAATCGCTAGGTTTCGCCGATCATCAGCAAGGCAAGTAACACTTTGATCATACCTCTTTACTACCTAGTTTTTATTGCATTAGATTAATCCTCAAACATTGAATGATTAGGATCAAATTAAGTTGTGGGTTTTGGGAAGTAGATGAGGTAGTACCTATGACCTGTTTTATTATCAAACCTTTGGGAGTTACTTCTACGTTTGCTTATCGCCATGCTATGCTAGTAGACGTGGATTGGGTGAGTGTATCCATGACAGATGTGAGATTGTTAAATTAATGGTTTATTTAAGGTGGCAACTTAAACACACATCTGGGTGGACTGAGGCACCTGGTATTCTAGTGATTGCCTGTTTTTCTTTATGGACCGCCACCAAGGCTCAAAGGGATCATGAGATTGTTCATACTAGAAACTTCCGTGTGCAGCCACAAGCTACTTTGGGCTCTAGCATAGTTGACTAAGTCATGCGAACTCTTACAGTGGTAGACTAGCAGATGTAGGGGGTGTAGGTTGGTACGGTCTACCCGTTCGTAAGGTGCCAGCGCTACTGAAAGACTATGTCTCGGTCATCCATTTCTCAAACATCATGAAGTGCGAGAATCCCAACGGAGGGGATCGAGTCTTGTGGGGAAAAGTGCGCAAACCTCTGTAGAGTGTATAAATTAATCATGGTTAGGCGTGTCCCCGGTTATGGACGTCTTGAGTATCTAGTACTTGGATTATCATGTGAATCTCATCATGTTACTCTAATTAATATTGTTGGGTTCTAATGTTGATGCTTAATTGGGATTGAGAGGGTGTCTACACTCTCAATGTTTAACAACTACCATGATAGTTAAATAAAATTAATTCCTTTGCAGCAGGGAAAAATTGGCTTTACGCAAAACTGTAACCATAGAGCTTTCCACCAGCCAAATATGCATGTAGTATAGCTTTATTCTTCCATTACTCTCTATGTGTTACATTGCCAGCATATTCCATGTGCTGACCCGTTTCGGGCTGTAACGTTCATGTTGTAGACTTTTCAGACGACGAGTAAGGTGTTTTTAGGTCATGGTTCTATACTCAGTGATGCCATTGGATTTGATGGACTCACTTATCTTCCAAGCCTTCCGCTGTTATCATTATTAGATGGCCTTAAGCCATATTTATTGTAATAAGTTCTCTTTTGAGACATTCGATGTAATAAGTGTGTGATTGCTACTTTGTTATAAATCCTTCAAGTACTGTGCGTGTCAGCATTACTGATCCAGGGATGACACTGAAGCACAGAGATCGGACCGTTTGAGGTCTGGTCGCTACAATCAATTTCATCCTCTCCCAAGCTTGTGCAACATGTTCATGATCAAGTTGCTTAAAATTCATAATATCATTCCTAAGAGAGATGATCTTTGCGGGAGGAAAATACTTAGAGATAAAAGCATCTTTGCACTTATTCCACGAATCAATACTATTTTTAGGCAAAGACGAAAACCAAGCTTTAGCACGATCTCTAAGTGAAAAGGGAAATAGCTTCAATTTAACAATATCATTGTCCACATCTTTCTTCTTATGCATATCACACAAATTAATGAAGCAATTTAGATGGGTAGCGGCATCTTCACTAGGAAGGCCGGTGAATTGATCTTTCATGACAAGATTCATTAAAGCAGTATTGATTTCAGAAGATTCAGTATCGGTGAGAGGAGCAATCGGAGTGCTAAGAAAATCATTGTTGTTGGTATTGGTAAAGTCACACAATTTAGTATTATCTTGAGCCATCGTGACAACCAAGCAATCCAACACACGAGCAAACGAGAGACGGGCAAAAAGAGGCAAATAGAGGAAGAGAGGGAGGATGGAGAGAGAGAGCGAATAAAACGGCAAGGGTGAAGTGGGGGAGAGGAAAACGAGAGGCAAATGGCAAATAAGGTAATGCGGGAGATAAGGTTTTGTGATGGGTACTTGGTATGTTGACTTTTGCGCGAACCTCCCCGGCAATGGCGCCAGAAATCCTTCTTGCTACCTCTTGAGCACTTGTGTTGGTTTTCCCTTGAAGAGGAAAGGGTGATGCAACAAAGTAGCAAAGTATTTCCCTCAGTTTTTGAGAACCAAGGTATCAATCCAGGAGGAGGCCACGCATGAGTCCCTCGCACCTACACAAACAAATAAATCCTCGCAACCAACACGATTAGGGTTTGTTAATCCCTACACGGTCACTTACGAGAGTGAGATTTGATAGATATGATAAGATAATATTTTTGGTATTTTTATGATAAAGATGCAAAGTAAAATAAAAGGCAAAGTAAATAAATAAGTATTGGAAGATTAATATGGTGGAAGATAGACCTGGGGGCCATAGGATTCACTAGTGGCTTCTCTCAAGAGCATAAGTATTCACGATGGGTAAACAAATTACTGTTGAGCAATTGACAGAATTGAGCATAGTTATGAGAATATCTAGGTATGATCATGTATATAGGCATCACGTCCGAGATAAGTAGACCGACTCCTGCCTGCATCTACTACTATTACTCCACACATCGACCGCTATCCAGCATGCATCTAGAGTATTAAGTTCATAAGAACAGAGTAACGCTTTAATCAAGATGACATGACGTAGAGGGATAAACTCATGCAATATGAAATAAACCCCATCTTGTTATCCTCGATGTCAACAATACAATACGTGCCTTGCTGCCCCTACTGTCACTGGGAAAGGACACCGCAAGATTGAACCCAAAGCTATGCACTTCTCCCATTGCAAGAAAGATCAATCTAGTAGGCCAAACCAAACTGATAATTCGAAGAGACTTGCAAAGATAACCAATCATACATAAAAGAATTCAGAGAAGATTCAAATATTGTTCATAGATAAACTTGATCATAAACCTACAATTCATCGCTCTCAACAAACACACCGCAAAAGAAGATTACATCAAATAGATCTCCAAAAGAGAGGGGGAGAACTTTGTATTGAGATCCAAAAAGAGAGAAGAAGCTATCTAGCTAATAACTATGGACCCGTAGGTCTGAGGTAAACTACTCACACTTCATCGAATGGGCTATGGTGTTGATGTAGAAGCCCTCCGTGATCGATACCCCCTCCGACGGAGCTCTTGAAAAGGCCCCAAGATGGGATCTCGTGGATATAGAAAGTTATGGCGATGGAATTAGGGTTTTGGCTTCGTATCTGGTAGTTTGGGGGTACGTAGGTATATATAGGAGGAAGGAGTACGTCGGTGGAGCAACAGGGGGCCCATGAGGGTGGAGGGCGCGCCTGGGGGGGGGTAGGCATGCCCCCCTACCTCGTGCCCTCCTCGTTGATTGCTTGACGTAGGGTCTAAGTCCTCTGGATCATGTTCGTTCCGAAAATCACGTTCCCGAAGGTTTCATTCCGTTTGGACTCCATTTGATATTCTTTTTCTGCGAAACCCTAAAATAGGCAAAAAACAGCAATTTTGGGCTGGGCCTCCGGTTAATAGGTTAGTCCCAAAAATAATATAAAAGTGTATAATAAAGCTCAGTAATGTCCAAAACAGAACATAATATAGCATTGAACAATAAAAAATTATAGATACGTTGGAGACGTATCACGTCCTTACAAGCTTGGACCAGAGGAGTTGAAGGAGTTGAAGAAACAACTCGATGAACAAGAGCGTAAGGGTCTGATCAGACCGAGTTCATCTCCATGGGGTTGTGGTGTTCTTTTTGTCAAGAAAAAGGATGGAACAGAACGACTCTGCATCGACTACCGTCCATTGAACAAGAAGACAATAAAGAACAAGTATCCACTTCCCAATATGAATGAGTTTTTTGAGAAACTTAAAGGTGCTAAAGTTTTCTCCAAGCTTGACCTCCGTATGGGTTATCATCAGATTCACATTCGTGAACAAGATATCCCCATGACAGCATTGAGAACAAGCTATGGTTCTTATGAATATACTGTCATGTCTTTCGGCCTTGTCAATGCTCCTCCAACATTCTCCCGCATGATGAACTTCATCTTCAACCCTTACACAAATGATTTTGTCCTAGTGTATCTCGATGATATCTTGGTCTTTTCCAAGAATAAGGAGGATAATGCCAAGCATTTGAGATTGGTGGTTGACAAACTCAGAGAGCATCAATTCTATGTGAAGTTTTCCAAGTGTGAGTTCTGTCTTGACGAAGTTCTTTACCTTGGTCATATCATCTCCGCCAAAGGCATCACTGTTAATCCTGAGAAGGTGTCTGTAATTTTAAATTGGGAGCCTCCTCAGAATGTCAAGCAGCTCCGCAGTTTCCTTGGGCTTGCAAGCTATTGTCAAAGATTCGTTGAGAATTTCTCTAAGATTGCAAAGCCTCTTTCCAACCTCCTCCAGAAGAATTTCAAGTATGTCTGGACGCCTGAATGTGACATTGCTTTCAACACCCTCAAAGAGAAGCTGGTCACAGCTCCTGTCTTGACTCCTCCTGATGAATCCAAGCCATTTGAAGTTTTCTATGATGCCTCCCTGCAAGGTCTCGGTGCTGTGTTAATGCAAGAGAAGAAAGTTGTGGCCTATACCTCTCGCAAGTTGAAGCCCAACGAAAGGAACTACCCCACTCATGACCTTGAGTTGGCGGTAGTTGTCCATGCATTATTAACGTGGAGACATCTCTTGTTGGGAAGGAAAGTGGACATCTTCACAGATCATAAGAGCCTCAAGTACATCTTCACTCAACCCAACCTCAACCTCAGATAGACTCGATGGGTCGAAATGATTCAAGAATACAATCCAAGTATTGAATATACCCCAGGCAAGGCCAATGTCATTGCAGATACTTTGAGCAGGAAGGCTTACTGCAACAGCTTAATTCTCAAGCCCTTCCAATCGGACCTTTGTGAAGCTTTACGCAAACTGAACCTCCAAGTTGTCCCTCAAGGCTTTCTTGCCAACCTCCAAGTCTCTCCTACTTTGGAAGATCAACTTCTCGAGGCACAACTCCTGGATACCATGGTGAAGAAGGTGAAACATGGGATTGCCAAGAGCCAAACCAAATACAAGTGCTATCGCATTGATGACAAAGACACTCTATTCTTCGAGGACCGGATTGTGGTTCCTAAAGGTGATCTAAGGAAAGTCATTATGAACGAGGCACACAATTCCCTTCTATCCATTCATCCTTGAAGTATGAAGATGTACAATGACCTCAAGTGGTCGTACTGGTGGACTCGAATGAAGTGAGAAATTGCTCAATTCGTGAATGAATGTGATGTCTGCAGAAGGGTGAAAGTAGAACACCAACGGCCAGCTGGTCTTGTCCAACCTCTTGCTATTCCAGAATGGAAGTTTGACCATATTGATATGGACTTCGTGACTGGATTTCCCAAGTCCAAGCATGGAAATGATGCTATCTTCGTTGTCATCGACAAGCTTACTAAAGTGGCTCATTTCCTTCCAATCAAAGAATCTATCACAAAAACTCAGTTGGCAGAACTATACACCTCCAGGATTGTCTCCTTGCACGACATTCCACAATTGATATCTTTAGATCATGGAAGCATCTTCACTTCTAAGTTCTGGGACTCCTTCGAGAAGGCCATGGGCACCAACATTCGCTTCAACACAGCCTTCCATCCTCAAACTAGTGGCCAAGTCGAGCGAGTCAATCAAATCCTTGAAGATATGCTCAGGGCTTGTGTCATTTGTTTCGCTATGAAGTGTGAAGATTGTTTTCCATATGCCGAGTTCTCCTACAACAACAGCTTCCAAGCGAGTTTGGGCAAGGCCCCATTCAAAATTCTCTATGGTAGAAAGTGCCGTACTCCTCTTATTTGGTCAGAGACTAGTGAACGCCAACTTCTTGGCAATGACTTAATCACAAAAGCTGAAGAAATGTGTAAAGTCATCCGTGAAAATCTCAAAGCCGCGCAATCGTGCCAGAAGAGTTACTATGATAGCAAGCACCGTGACTTGGCTTTTGAGATCGGAGACCATGTCTACCTCCACGTCTCTCCAATGAAAGGCACTCGTCGCTTCGGTATCAACGGGAAGCTTGCCCCTAGATACGTGGGTCCTTTCAAGATCATTGGTAAAATAGGCGACCTCGCCTATCAACTTGAGCTTTCGTCCAACTTTGCAAATGTGCACGATGTGTTTCATGTGTCACAGCTTCGCAAGTGCTTCAAGACTCCTGAGCGCACCATCAACTTCGAAGAGATTGATCTTCAAGAAGATTTGTCTTATCATGAGCATCCCATTGCTATTCTTGAAGAAACTGAGCGCAAGACTCGCAACAAGTCAATCAAATTCCTGAAAGTGAAGTGGTCACACCATTCCGACCAAGAAGCCACCTGGGAATGCGAGGACCACCTCCGTTCCGAATATCAGGAGTTCTTTCAGTCCTAGATCTCGGGACGAGATCCTCTCGTAGTGGTGGAGTGTTGTAACACCCCGGATGTAACTTGACATATTTGTAACTCCGATTCTTGCCATTTTCGGCTTTTAAGTTATGAGATTCCCTTCGTGGTTGGGTTTTGTCTTTCATTTTGCATTTTATTCATGTCATGCATTTCATATCATGTCATCATGTGCATCACATTTGCATTCGTGTTCGTCTCATGCATCCGGTCATTTTCCCCGTTGTCCGTTTCGCAATCTGACACTCCCACATGCACCAGCGCACCCCTCTTGTCTCCTTTCATGAGCGGGTGTTCAACGTTCTCAGAATGGACTGTGATTTGTCAAGTGGCCTTGGTACACCACCAGTAGACCGCCTATCAAATTTCGTTCCATTTGGAGGGCGTTTGATGCTCCAACGGTTAACCGGGTAACCGCAAAAGCCTATTTGGTGTTGCAGCCCAAGACCCCTCCAAAACGGCCCAATAACCCATCTAAACCATCTCCATGTCCTCCGTCATCGGATCACGATCGTGTGGGCGAAAACTACACCTCATTTGGACACTCCTACCTCCTTCTATCTATAAATAGGTGCCCCTCCCCGAATTTTCGCGCAGATGAAACCCTAGCTAAGCTCCCACGCCGCCACCGGACATGTCCGCCGCCCACCAGACATCCCGCGCCGCCGCACCGCGCCCGTGAGGCGCCACCACATGTCACACCGCCACCCACCACCGCCGCAGCCCACTCGGCCCACGGGGAGCCCGCCCCGGGCCGGACCGGGCCCGAGCACCCCGCACCCTAGCGCCGCTCCGGCGCCGCCCGCCCTCACCAACTCCGGCCGTCGGCGCCGCCTAGCTCCGCCACCTGCGCCTGAGCTCCACCCTAGCCACGCCGCCCTCTCATCGTCGCTGGAGCGCGCCGCCCGACGCCGGGATCCGGCGCCCCTTGGCGTCCCGCGCACCGATCCGCGCCGCCCCACACTTCCCCGACCAACTCCGACCGCCGTCCCCGTCTACTCCGGCGAGCTCGAGCTCCGTTCGTCCTCGGTTCGCGTTCCACACCAAACCCAAGTTTTCAGATCTATGAGGCTGACCCCGAATTCATCTATCTTTTTTCTGCAATATTTCTTTATGCCATGTTCATCACATCATATCTCCGTGCTCGGTGATCCGATTCATGCATATGATATACCAAATTGTTCGTCTCGTCGAGCTCTTCATGGTAGAAGCATTCCCATGCATGTTACTGTCTGTTATGATGCCATTTTCATTGATGCAAGAGTGCTATAAAATGTTAGGGGCTGGTACTTATCAGATCATGAGGTTTTGTCATTTTTGTTGCAATTGATGTGTGCATCATATGAGTATGAGGTCTACATGTGTTTTGAACTACAACATGCCATCTTTACAGGGGTGCTAGTCTTGTATTTTGTGATCTATGTGGTGACTAGCACAACCATGCAAAGTAGCCTCCGCAATGTTGCTATTTTCAGGGACTTAGGATTTTGCTAAGTCCCCTTCCTGCTGTTATTTTGATGCCATGTAAACTTGATGCTACAGTGATATCCATGCTTATTTTGGGATACTTCAGTAAGGATGTTTTGAACATGTGGTTATGCTCTATCCATCCATGCCCCTGCTTGCAATTATGGAGTTGTCTAGCATGTCTTGTTGTTGCTCTACTTTTGCTATAAAATGTTCCTGACAGAATTTTAACATGTTAATCAATTTTATCGTGGTTGTTGCTAGTGATCCATGCGTGCTATGAACTTGATCTTGCCATGTTTAGCTTCATGAACATGTCATCTTGCTGTTTGTATGCTTCTTTTGTCATGCAATGCTTTATGCTGAGTGGCATGAGCTCACAAAGTTGCTATCATGAATCTGTTTATGACATGCTCTGTTTTTCTGCTAAGTCTGAAACTGTTAATAAAACTTGCTATGTTTACATGGGTGCCATCATATCTTCTGTGCCTTTTTGGCTCATGATCATTAAGGGACTTTTGGTATATGCTTTTAGTAGATTCCATGCCTTTTGTTTGCTATGATATAATCATGTAGAATGTTGTTTGATTGCTCTAAACATTGCTTCCTGATGTTGTTTTTGACATGTTAGTATTTTCACTAAGTCTGTGAAGCTGATATCTTTTGCACTTTTGCCATGCTTGTTTGAACCTGTTCTATTGTTATTTAGCCATAGCTCAGTGTTCATGTTTTGTCAAGCATCGCTTGTACATCACTGCCATATGCTTTTTTGTTATGTTGGAATGCAGTAGCTTAGTTTCTTGTTGCATTCTAAGTGTCATCGTGCTGTTAATCGCATAATAGCACCATTCTTGTTTTGCTTGCCATTTGCAAACCGTGCATCCGTTTCCGGTGATCTTTATATCGATTTCAACCGAAATCATCTCATCTTTCCAGCGGCATATTTGGTTTGCCAATTTGATTCCTTGATCATTATTTTCCTTCCGGAGCACGCATATGCATTGCATACCACATCTCGCATATCATGCCATGTATTGCATCGTGTTGCTTGTGCATTGCACCGTGATTAATTGTGGGTCCTTTGCTTAGTGTTCTCGCTTTGGTAGAGCTGGGAGACGAGTACGTGAACAAGGAACCTGTGGAGTACGCTTTCAAGGATCAAGCTTTCGACAACTTTGAGAACTTTGCAGGCAAGATGACCATACCCTCGAAATCACTTCTATCTTTGCTTGCTAGTTGTACGTTCTATCGCTATGTAGCGCTACCTACCACTTGCTATATCATGCCTCCCATATTGCCATGTCAAGCCTCTAACCCACCTTCCTAGCAAACCGTTGTTTGGCCATGTTACCGCTTTTGCTCAGCCCCTCTTATAGCGTTGCTAGTTGCAGGTGAAGATGAAGCTTGTTCCATGTTGGAACATGGATATGGTTGGGATATCATTATTATATCTTATTTACTTTAATGCATCTATATACTTGGTAAAGGGTGGAAGGCTCGGCCTTATGCCTGGTGTTTTGTTCCACTCTTGCCCCCTTAGTTTCCATCATACTGGTGTTATGTTCCTTGATTTTGTGTTCCTTACGCGGTTGGGTGTTATGGGAACCCCTTGACAGTTCGCCTTGAATAAAACTCTTCCAGCAAGGCCCAACCTTGGTTTTACCATTTGTCTACCTACCACCACATACCTTTCCCTTGGGCTCTGGAGACTCAAGGGTCATCTTTATTTTAACCCCCCGGGCCAGTGCTCCTCCGAGTGTTGCTCCGAAATGGGCTGCCTGCGAGGCCACCTCGGGGCAACTTGAGGGTTGGTTTTACTCGTAGCTTGACCTATCCGGTGTGCCCTGAGAACGAGATACGTGCGACTCCTATCGGGATTTGTCGGCACATCGGGCGGCTTTGCTGGTCTTGTTTTACCATTGTCGAAATATCTTGTAACCGGGATTCCGAGACTGATCGGGTCTTCCCGGGAGAAGGAATATCCTTCGTTGACCGTGAGAGCTTGTGATGGGCTAAGTTGGGACACCCCTGCAGGGTATAAACTTCCGAGAGTTGTGCCCGCAGTTATGTGGCAGATGGGAATTTGTTAATATCCGGTTGTAGAGAACTTGACACTTAACTTAATTAAAATTAATCAACCGCGTGTGTAGCCGTGATGGTCTATTTTCGGCAGAGTTCGGGAAGAGAACACGGTCTCGTGTTTTGCTTGAACGTAAGTAGCTTCAGGATCACTTCTTGATCACTTATAGTTTCTCGACCGTGCATTTCTTCTCTTCTCGCTCTTATTTGCGTAAGTTAGCCACCATATATGCTTAGTGCTTGCTGCAGCTCCACCTCACTACCCTTTCCTACCCTTAAGCTTAAATAGTCTTGATCTTGCGGGTGTGAGATTGCTGAGTCCTTGTGACTCACGGATACTTCCAAACAGATGCAGGTGCCGATGATGCCAGTGTAGGGGATGCTACCAAACTCAAGTGGGAGTTCGACGAGGATTCGGGCCGTTACTATGTTTCTTTTCCTGATGATCAGTAGTGGAGCCCAGTTGCGACGATCGGGGATCTAGCATTTGGTGTCGGGACCCTGATCCTAAGTCACACCGATCTAGCATGTAACACTTCATATCACTTTGCGGCCTCACGCACCGTATTCCCACGGGTGCCACCTTACCTGGCCCGAGACCGTTTGCGCCTTTTGGCTCACGTATATGATAGTGTCGCTAGCATCCATATGACAGAGAACCCGGACCGACATGACTAGTCGTGAACCCAAAGTAGCACTAACTTATAGGGATAGTCATACATGAATCAACCTCGAGCATGTCGGTCAACAGCATATGAATCCGGGCTGTAGCAACGGGCTAACAGGACTCCGAGAACCCGGGCTATAGCAGGCTAGGCAGGACTCCGGATGTCACCGCGTGACATTTCCCCAAAGGGACATACACAGGAACGAAGTGAATCACATGCCGGCCAGTCAAGTGTTCCGGAGCAGTAGTGCTGGGCTAGCAGGACTTCGGTGAACCGGGCTGTAGCGGACTACTATGGCTCATGGAAGCACAAGACTACATTTCCCCATAAGAGAGGCTACCAGAGGCAAACAACTAGGTTGTCGGATCCCACACATAGCAATACATGTTACACATACGCATAACATGCAAGTATGTGCTGTACAACATGGCATCACAACATAACTCAAACTCATATAGATAAAGGCCCAGAAGAGCCACATAGCATTGAATACAAACAGGGGTCTCATGACCCATCATTCAGAGCATACAAGCAACGGAAGCATTACATGTCTGAGTACACACAACTACAAAAGGAAAAGACTAAGAAGTCTGACTAAACACGACCCTCCCAAGGGTACAAGATCGTAGCTGGGACACAAGCTACTCATCGAAGTCACTAGTGTAACCAAATGCAAAACATAAATAAGCAAACGTGAGTACGAAGGTACTCAGCAAGTCTTACATCAGAACTATCTACATATGCAACATTATCAACAAAGGGGGTGGTGGAGCTTTACCAGCAGCAAGCCAGCTTTGACTCAGTGGCTAACCTATACTACGAGTATCAGAAACTTCTTTGAGGTAAGAAGACGCACACGAGTGCACATATTCACCATATCAATACTCCACTATGGATCCGTTCCCGTCTCCCTATGAGAAGGCCATACATAGCACTCACGCTTATCTTGCGTATTTTAGAGTATCCACTTCAAGTTGTCTATGTACTACATAAGTCCTCCAAGTTTCCATATCCGAGGAAAACAGCTATTCGAATAGATAATGTTGACCCTGCAGGGGTGTACTTCTTCACACACGCTCTCGCCACTTATAGCCCTGTACACTTCATGTACCTCGGCAACCTTCAAGCGGAAGCCGGGCGAGGGTGTCGGCCACGACCTGACTAACCACACAAGTCTCTCGTCCAGGTTTATCGCCTATTCGAGTTTCATCCGCAAGGAGTTCTGGCCGAAGTCTCCAGTACGGCCCCAAACGATGTGTGCAGGGTTCCCAAGCCCACCATCCGGGTGCCACTTGGTACACCGTGCCACGGTGCCTAGTCTGTCCCAAGCCCGCCCCGTCGGACATCACCTGGTAGACAAGTAGCACTACCTACAAACGCCAGAAACTAGTTGCAACTCCTGGACAAAGATCAAGTGGATTAATAAGCCGAGAGGGGCCGGATGACCAGAACCCAATGTGTGGTAGTAACTGGACTTGGATAACATACACAGAACTCAGTGCTTAGGGACGGTTCCAATGAGACAACCCACCATGTACTCCTACATGGCCTCTCATCGCTACCTTTACCAAAACGTGTTCACACACTTATCCTTTATCGGTAGGACATGTTCACCATTTCGATTCATTCCCGATGAATCAGACCTGACACAACTCTAAGCATAGCTGGCATAAAGAAATCAAGCATGGATGAGTAGGCACATCAAGGCTCAAGCAACTCCTACTCATGCTAGTGGGTTTCAACTATTTACTGTGGCAATGACAGGTCATGCAGAGGAATGGGTTCAACTACCGCAGCAGAAAAGTAGCAGTTGAATCGTTGTTGTCCTAATGCAGTATAAGGAGCAAGAGCGAGAGAGTGGGATTTATCGAGATGCTCAAGGGGGTTTGCTTGCCTGATAGAACGACGAAGGGGTACGGCTCCTCTGACAGGTACTCGGGAACACCTTCCGGAGCGGAACCTATCAAGAAGAAACGGTGCTGGCAATCAATACACAAACAAATGCAACAATATGATGCATGACAATGGCATGTGCATATGCTAGTGTTTGGGCTAATGCAAGATGCTACCAAGTTGGTTGAAGCCCATTTGAATCCAAGATTCAAATGCAATTCAAAATGAAGCATTTAAAATGCCCATATTATGTTTTCACTTATACAACATGTATAAGTTGGTTTTTCATGCATGTAACTGGCATAAATGGATTCCTTGCATTTTTCTGATAATTTTTCATATATAATTTATTTCATTTTGAGCTACGGTTGAATTATTATTATTTTTTGAAGTTTAGGCAATATTCTGGAATTTCCTGAGTTACAATAATTCCAGAAAAAGAATAACTGCACCAGCACTACGTCAGCATGACGTAAGCGAGTCAACGGGGCTGACTAGGTCAAACCTGACCAGTGGGTCCCACTGGTCAGTGACCCAGTCAACTAACTAAGTTAGTTAGTCCTAACTAACTGGGCAGGGCCCACTAGTCAGTGACTGTAGTAGCTAACCTAGTTAGTTAATTAGTGCTAGCTATAGTAGTTAGTCGGGCGGGGCCCGCAAGTCAGTGAGAGAGAGGGGGAAGGTCAAACTCGGCTGTGGGGTCAACCCACGCCGGTCAAAAGTTAGCGGTCGCCGGCGTTTAGCCGCCGGCAAGTGCAAACGCGGCGGTGCGTTGCGGGTTTGGCCTACAAGGGGCCATTTGGAGCACAGAGTGCAGCTACGGGATGCGGACGCTCGTCCGCATCCAGCCGTGGTGGTGGCGCGGCCGGGGAGCGGCCGGAGTGGCGCCGACGACGACGAGTGCGGCGGCCGGAGCTCGGGTGTGCTCGGAGTTGGCGTTGTGGGGTGCAAGTGGGCAAGGGGAGGCGCTAGCGAGGCTTAGCGCGGGGCAGCAAGCTCGGTGGACACGCGTCTGGGACCAAATGGTCACCGGAGCGTTGCCGCCGACGAGCTCGGGCGGCGGCGCGGTTCGTTCGATAAGGGGGCAACGGCTGCGGGGCGTAAACGAGCTCGGGAAGAGGGGGAACAGAGGCAGAATCTCATAGCGGAGGCGACGGGATGGTCAGCGGGCTCGGGGACAAGTCGGAGATGACGGATGGGCACCGGCGATCTCGGCGGCCGAGAGGTTGAAGACGATGGTGATGACGTCGCTATGCCGCGCCCCGGCTTGCTTGGCTCGGTGGAGATGACGAAGACGACGTCGTGGAGCTCCTGGGCATGTCCAAGGGGCGAGGGGGAGGCAGTGGCCGCGACAGCGGCGAGCGGTGGCGTCGGTTGCGCTCGGTGGCGCTGCGGGGAAGAGAAATCAGAGGAGGGGAGGAGCGCGGGAGAGAGTGAGAGAGGTCCAGGGGTGCGTGGTGACGCGTGGGAGGTCCAGGCGACGGGAGGACAGCCAGGCAGGGTGGAGGTGGCGTGCGGTGGCCGCGCGCGTGCGTTGTGCCCAGCTTCTCCTCTGCCTACTAGCAAGAGGTAGAAGACGGGGCTGCCCCTGGTGGGCTGGCCAGCTGGGCTGTAACAGCCAGGCCTCAGGTAAGGCCTAGGTAAGCCTTTTCCCTTTTTTTGTTTTCTTTTCTATTTTTCTGGCATTTGTTCTGATTTAGTAAAGTACTAAATCATTTTATTTTCTTCTGACAATTTTTGCAGGGACCTAAGGGTTATTCCAAAGCCCCTCAGCAACAATCAGAATTTTTGGACATATATAAAATATATCACATATATATATATATCCAAGGCAAATAATTATTATATTAATTCCAAAAGGCCAAAATAAATATTTATGGGCTCCTAAAATTATTGGTTTGAATTTTACCTCTAACCAATATTTTTAGAGAGCAACATGAACATTTTCTTGGTCCTTTTTGGAGCACTTTTTATCTGGGTCATTTCCAGAAATGAGTTCTGAGGGTTTCACAAATCCCCATTTCAAATTTAAATGGAATTTAAACATGATGCACAAATGACTAGCTAGTCTAGGTCATACCAGAACTAGGGATGTGACAACTCGCCCCCACTCCGAAGAATCTCGTCCCGAGATTTAGGAGTTGGCGGAAAGAAAGCGGGGTACTCAAGTCGAAGACGATCTTCTCGCTCCCAAGTAGCTTCTCTCTCGAAATGATGAGACCACTGAACCTTGAGAAACTTGATGTTATGGCGTCGAGTGACACGCTCTGCTTGATCCAGAATGCGAATGGGGTACTCTCGATAAGTGAGGTTATCTTGGAGATCAAGCGTTTCGTGGTCCACTCCGCGGATGGGATCCGAGAAGCAACGCCTGAGTTGAGAGACGTGGAAGACATCATGAACTCAAGAAAGATGTGGGGGTAGTTCCAACTGGTAGGCAACCTCTCCTCGTTTAGCGAGAATGCTTAAAGGACCAATGTAACGAGGAGCCAACTTGCCCTTGATACCAAAACGATGGGTACCCTTCAAAGGAGTAACCCGAAGGTAAGCCTTGTCGCCAACTTCATAAGCCACTTCCTTATGACGACGGTCATACTGGCTCTTTTGACGAGATTGGGCTGTTTTCAAATTCTCATGAATGATGCGCACTTGCTCTTCTGCCTCCTGGATCATATCCGGTCCAAAGAATTGTCTTTCACCAGTTTCTGACCAGTTCAAAGGTGTTCGACATCTTCGTCCATACAGAATCTCGAAGGGTGCTTTCCTAAGACTGGATTGGTAGCTATTGTTATAAGCGAACTCGGCAAAGGGAAGACATTTCTCCCAATCCATACCGAATGAGATAACGCAAGCTCTAAGCATGTCTTTGAGAATTTGGTTGACCCGTTCCACCTGACCACTTGATTGAGGGTGGAAAGCGGTACTGAAGGAAAGATGGGTGCCCATGGCAGTTTGGAAACTTTCCCAGAAATGAGAGGTGAAAAGACTGCCACGGTCTGAATTGACCTCTAGTGGAACACCATGGAGTGACACTATTCGGGAGATATATAAGTCAGCGAGCTGACTAGCAGTGATACTCTCTCGAACAGGTAGAAAGTGAGCCACTTTGGAGAGACGATCAATGACTAGGAAGATAACATTATTTCCTTTCTTGGTCCTGGGAAAGCCGGTGATGAAGTCCATACCAACTTTGTCCCATTTCCACTCGGGAATAGCTAAAGGTTGAAGGGTGCCAATAGGTCTTTGATGCTCTGCCTTAACATGATGACAAACGTCACAGTTGGCAATATACTGAGCGATTTCTCTCTTCATCCTAGTCCACCAGAACCTCTGGCGTAGGTCCTAATACATCTTTGTACTACCGGGATGAATCGTGAGAGGGGATTCATGGGCCTCCTTAAGGGTCAATTGCTGCATCTGTTGACATTTGGGAACCACCAAACGGTTTCCAAAGTAAACAACACCTCATTCATCCATAGAGAAACAGCCAGCAACTCCCTTGGAAATATTCTTCTTGATCCGGGAGATTCCCGTATCATGCTTCTGAGCCTCTATGATCTGATCCGTAACGGTAGGTTTCGCCACCAAGGTAGAAAGGGAACCATGAGGAGCTATGTGAAGGTTAAGCTTACAGAATTCCTCATGGAGGGGTGGTTGACATTGTTGCAACATGAGGTTGTTGCAATAGGATTTACATCTTAAAGCATCAGCCATGACATTGGCTTTGCCTGGGGTGTAGGTGATTCCTAAGTCGTAATCCGAGATCAACTCCAACCAACGTCTCTGTCTGAGATTCAGATCCGGTTGGGTGAAGATATACTTGAGACTCTGATGGTCAGTGTAGATTTCACAACGGTTACCAAGAAGGTAATGTCGCCAAGTCTTAAGTGCATAGACTACGGCTGCAAGCTCTAGATCATGTGTAGGATAATTTTCCTCATGTGGATGCAACTGTCGAGATGCATAGGCAATCACATGACGATACTGCATAAGAATGCAACCTAGTCCTTGACGCGAAGCGTCGCAATAGATAACAAAGTCTTTAGTGAAATCCGGTGGCACGAATATGGGCGCAGAAGTCAGGCGTCTTTTCAGTTCCTGAAAACTGTGCTCACACTGTGGGGTCCACTCAAACCTTTTATCTTTCTTGAGAAGTTCCGTGAGGGGTTTGGCCACTTTGGAGAAGTTTTCAACGAAGCGGCGACAATAACTGGCTAGACCAAGGAAACTCCTAACTTGTTTGACCGTTTCGGGTGGAGTCCAATCGAGAACGGCTTTGACTCTCTCGAGATTGACAGCAATGCCCTTACCAGAGATCACGTGGCCCAGATAGGTCACTTCTGGCAACCAAAATTCACACTTGGAGAACTTGGCATAAAGGCGGTGCTCTCTGAGTTTTTATAACACAAGCCTAGGATGTTCGGCATGCTCTTCCTTGTTCTTCGAGTAAATAAGAATATCATGGAGATAAACCACGACGAACTTATCTAATTACTCCATAAAGATCGAGTTCATCAAGCGGGAG
Organism: Triticum urartu; assembly: GCF_003073215.2. NCBI lineage: Eukaryota > Viridiplantae > Streptophyta > Magnoliopsida > Poales > Poaceae > Triticum > Triticum urartu. Next base: position 209,986,518 of record NC_053022.1, on the reverse strand, counting down.
AAAGTAGCTGGAGCATTGGTTAGGCCGAAAGACATCACAGTGTACTCGTATTGACCATAACGAGTGACAAAGGCCATTTTGGGGATGTCCCCATTTCTGATTTTGATTTGGTGGTAGCCTAACCTCAAATCCATCTTGGAAAAGACTGAGGATCCAGCAAGGCGATCATACAGGTCGTTGATCCTGGGGAGCGGATACTTGTTCTTTATTGTGACCAAATTAACGGGACGATAATCTACAACCATCCGATCCGTACCATCCTTCTTCTTGACGAAGAGGACAGGACAAGCCCAAGGAGAAGAACTGGGATGGATGAAACCCTTTTGCAAGGACTCATCAAGTTGTTTCTTAAGCTCGGCTAACTCCAAAGGTGCCATCTTGTATGGTCTCCTAGAGATTGGAACAGTTCCTGGGATAAGTTCTATGACAAACTCTACATCTCTGTCAGGTGGGACACCTGGTAGTTCTTCTGGAAAGACATCTGGGAAGTCACGGACTACCAGAATATCTTCAAGGTCTGGAAGAGGGATGGCATTAAGAGAATAGAGTTGACGCCTTGCAACTCTAGTAGAGACAGTGACTATTTTGCCAGATGGATGTGTAAGTTGAACAGATCTGGTGTAACAATCGATCTTGGCATGATGAGCTGTCATCCAGTCCATACCCAAGATGATGTTAATATCTGAAGACTTGAGAGATATCAAAGAAGCAAGGAATACCAGTCTGTCCACAAGGATTTGATTACCATGGCTTACCATAGAGGTTTGCCATTTGGAACCAGGAGTCTAGATTATTAGTGGAGTTGGCATATCACAAAATGACATGTCGTGCAACCGAGCATAACCTTCGGATATGAAGGAGTGAGATGCTCCAGTATCGAACAGAACTGAAGCTGGGTGACAATTGACAAGAAGTGTTCCCAGTACGACGTCGGGATCATCTTGAGCTTCTGTAGCTGAGACATGGTGCACACATGCTCGTTCAATGGAGGCTGGCTTGGTACTGATCATCTTGACTGATGGCTTTTCACGGCCAACAGACCTCTCAGACTAGGGTGAAGTATAACTAGACTGAGGGCAGTCACGTGCGTAGTGTCCTAGTTCTCCGCAGGTGAAGCAAGTTCCTGAGGTAGGACGTGGACCTACTTTGGCAAGTGGTCCACTAATAGGCCTGGGTGGAGCACGTTGCTGAGCTGGGCGAGGCGCCACATCGGATGGCCTCGGTGCATATCCAGGTGGAAGAGCTGAGTTCAGAATCCAAATCCGTCGCTTCTGAGAGCCAGAGCGGGAGGAAGAACCCATATCACGGTTGTGCTTACGAGACTCCTCGTAAGTGAGCTGAGCTGTCTCTGCATTAATGGCCTTGTTCACAAGAGCCTGGAAAGTATCACAATGATGCAGGTGGAGATCACGACGCAACTTAGGGTTGAGACCCTTCCGGAACCTAGCCTGCTTCTTGGCGTCAGTGGACACTTCTTCTATAGCATAGCGGGCGAGGTTTCCAAACTCTCTACTGTAAGCATCAATAGGCAGCTTACCCTGGGTAAAACTACAGAACTCTTCCCTCTTGTGGTCAGTAAGAGCCTGAGGAATGTGGTGCTCATGAAAAGCCTCGATGAAATCCCTCCAGGTAGGAATCTGACCAGCTGGAAGCATAGTCTCATAGCTCTGCCACCAAATACTAGCAGGACCTTCCAGGTGATAGGTAGCATAGGTGACCTTGTCACCTTCAGCCACGCTCGTAGAATGCAACTTGTGAGTGATGCTCCGGAGCCAGTCATCTGCATCGAGTGGCTCAATGGAATGATGGAAGGTGGGTGGTTTCAGACCAATGAAGTCGGTGATGGAAACCAACTTCTTACGCTGATGTGCGGTGTTCTGCTCAATCTATGCTAGCAAGCGGTTAGTCTCACGTTGTTCCTCTCAGATGCTAACAAGAACTCTGCCATCAAAGGCTGGTCAGGAGGATCCTCATCACTACCATCTCTGGGGTTCCTTCTATGAGCAACTGAACCTCGGTTAGCAGACGACATCCTGGCACAGAAACCAAGGAAACAAGGATGGAATTAGCATCGACATAAGGATGCGGAATGTAATGAAAAAGCATTGGAAACTCTTGAAATCCTAGGACAATTTCGGCAGCATAACGGCTGTAAATGCTCAAAAGGATTTTGAGACATTCATCAAAGGAATAGCATAATCAATCAGCATCATAATATCAAGGTTCTAGGTCAAACTGAGGACACACGGAAGTAGTAGAACTGTACGGAGACACAACCCAACAATCCTAAGACTTAACGGTTTAGTAACACGTCATCTTGAGAGATAGAGGAGAAGCCTAGGCCTTAACCCTCGTAGAAAACAAGAGGCTGACTCAGAAAGAATGACATGAGGTAAAGGAGTAAAAAGAGCCTTACGTTCCCTTCCACAATCAATTCCCTTATATAACTAAAGCATTTCTAGACTCAACTTCGACCAGTTTGGCGTGGTAATCCTACAGTCAGTCAGGCTCTGATACCAACGCTGTCGGGACCCTGATCCTAAGTCACACCGATCTAGCATGTAACACTTCATATCACTTTGCGGCCTCACGCACCGTATTCCCACGGGTGCCACCTTACCTGGCCCGAGACCGTTTGCGCCTTTTGGCTCACGTATATGATAGTGTCGCTAGCATCTATATGACAGAGAACCCAGACCGACATGACTAGTCGTGAACCCAAAGTAGCACTAACTTACAGGGACGGGCATACATGAATCAACCTCGAGCATGTCGGTCAACAACGTATGAATCCGGGCTGTAGCAATGGGCTAACAGGACTCCGGGAACCCGGGCTATAGCAGGCTAGGCAGGACTCCGGATGTCACCGCATGACATTTCCCCGAAGGGACAGACACAGGAACAAATTGAATCACATGCCGGCCAGTCAAGTGTTCTGGAGCAGTAGTGCTGGGCTAGCAGGACTCCGGTGAACCGGGCTATAGCGGACTACTATGGCTCATGGAAGCACAAGACTACATTTCCCCATAAGAGAGGCTACCAGAGGTAAACAACTAGGTTGTCGGATCCCACACATAGCAATACACGTTACACGTACGCATAACATGCAAGTATGTGCTGTACAATATGGCATCACAACATAACTCAAACTCATATAGATAAAGGCCCAGAAGAGCCACATAGCATTCAATACAAATAGGGGTCTCATGACCCATCATTCAGAGCATACAAGCAACGGAAGCATTACATGTCTGAGTACACACAACTACAAAAGGAAAAGACTAAGAAGCCTGACTAAACACGACCCTCCCAAGGGTACAAGATCGTAGTTGGGATACCACCTACTCGTCGAAGTCACTAACATAAATAAGCAAACGTGAGTACGAAGGTACTCAGCAAGTCTTACATCAGAACTATCTACATATGCAACATTATCAACAAAGGGGGGTGGTGGAGCTTTAACAGCAGCAAGCCAGCTTTGACTTAGTGGCTAACCTATACTATAAGTATCAGAAACTTCTTTGAGGTAAGAAGAAGCACACGAGTGCCACATATTCACCATATCAATACTCCACTATGGATCCGTTCCCGTCTCCCTACGAGAAGGCCATACATATCACTCACGCTTATCTTGCGTATTTTAGAGTATCCACTTCAAGTTGTCTATGTACTACATAAGTCCTCCAAGTTTCCATATCCAAGGAAAACGCTATTCGAATAGAAAATGTTGACCCTGCAGGGGTGTACTTCTTCACACACGCTCTCGCCACTTATAGCCCTGTACACGTCCTGTACCTCGGCAACCTTCAAGCGGAAGCCGAGCGAGGGTGTCCGCCACGACCTGACTAACCACACAAGTCTCTCGTCCAGGTTTATCGCCTATTCGAGTTCCATCCGCAAGGAGTTCCGGCCGAAGTCTCCAGTACGGCCCCAAATGATGTGTGCAGGGTTCCCAAGCCCACCATCCGGGTGCCACTTGGTACACCGTGCCATGGTGCCTAGTCTGTCCCAAGCCCATCCCGTCGGACACCACCTGGTAGACAAGTAGCACTACCTACAAATGCCAGAAACTAGTTGCAACTCCTGGACAGATATCAAGTGGATTAATAAGCCGAGAGGGGCCGGATGACCGGAACCCAATGTGTGGTAGTAACTGGACTTGGATAACATACACATAACTCAGTGCTTAGGGACAGTTCCAATGAGACAACCCACCATGTACTCCTACATGGCCTCTCATCGCTACCTTTACCAAAACGTGTTCACACACTTAGCCTTTATTGGTAGGACATGTTCACCACTCCGATTCATTCCCGATGAATCAGACCTGACACAACTCTAAGCATAGCTGGCATAAAGAAATCAAGCATGGATGAGTAGGCACATCAAGGCTCAAGCAACTCCTACTCATGCTAGTGGGTTTCAACTATTTACTGTGGCAATGACAGGTCATGCAGAGGAATGGGTTCAACTACCGCAGCAGAAAAGTAGTAGTTGAATCGTTGTTGTCCTAATGCAGTATAGAGCAAGAGCGAGAGAGTGGGATTTATCGAGATGCTCAAGGGGGTTTGCTTGCCTGATAGAACGATGAAGGGGTACGGCTCCTCTGACAGGGACCTAAGGGTTATTCCAAAGCCCCTCAGCAACAATCAGAATTTTTGGACATATATAAAATATATCACATATATATATCCAAGGCAAATAATTATTGTATTAATTCCAAAAGGCCAAAATAAATATTTATGGGCTCCTAAAATCATTGGTTTGAATTTTACCTCTGACCAATATTTTCAGAGAGCAACATGAACATTTTCTTGGTCCTTTTTGGAGCACTTTTTATCCGGGTCATTTCTAGAAATGAGTTCTGAGGGTTTCACAAATTCCCGTTTCAAATTTAAATGGAATTTAAACATGATGCACAAATGACTAGCTAGTCTAGGTCATACCAGAACTAGGGATGTGACATTTGGGGCTGTCTTCTTTTATTTTGGCTCCGTAGTCGGACCTTTGATTGTACTTTGGATGATGTTTGAATTATTTATGTATTGTGTGAAGGGGCGATTGTAAGCCAACTCTTTATCGCTTTGTTATTCAGTACATGGGATGTGTGAAGATTACCCCTCTTACGACAAGCCTACCATGCGGCCATGCCTCTAAGTCGTGCCCCAACACGTGGGAGATATAGCCACATTGTGGGTGTTACAAAGGGGGTCCTGAGTGGCCCCCGCCGCAAGGGCGCTTCGGATGCGACATCCGAAGACAAGACCCGTTCCTCCATCACCGAAGACGACGACGATGAGGAGGAGATTAGCAACTCTCCCTCTGATGGATGGAGGAAGGAAGAAGAGGGCGGCCTCCATGATTCTGGAGGCGGAGGCCCCCAAGAAGGGGAAAGGCCCGCTCGCGGGCAGCTCCGCATGGGACGTCGACAGCAGTCCGGAGCGACGCCCCCGCACTAAGCCTCGGGCCGCATCGTAAGTGCTAAGACTCGTACATGCCCATAAATCTAACCTCTCCTCTTTGTCGTATTGACATGATTAATTATGCTATTACTGTCCGGCCCATGACAGCTCCCAGCGATCCTCATCAAGAGGCTCGTTGGACTCAAAGGAGATGACCAGCGAGACACCGCCATCCGCTTACTCTCCTGAGGCCCAGGGAGATGTCGAGGTGCTATCTGAAGGACCTTCCCAGGCCAGGGAGAGGTTCGAGAGGCCGTCAAGGCAGCGCAGGAGGGCGATACCTCGGCCGCCGGACACATGGGGGAACAAGCCCCCATTGAGACTGACGATGGGGGCCGTACTCAATTCGGCCCCCCTCTGGGAACGGATCCAGAGACCCATATGGCCCTGGAGTCCGACAAGCAGCTTCCATCAAGGGAAGGAGGCGCGTCCGTCCCACCGACGACCTCTGTCCAGCCAGAAGCGCCGGATAATCTGCTGGAAGCACTACGAGGCGCTTCCATTGTGGAAGAACACGATATCCTTATGGGTACGGTGATTGAGAAGGTTCAGTCCGTCAAGAGCAGACTGACCGAAGCCTGCAGCGGCTTGCTGACAGGTTTTGAGGTAAGCGACGTTTAACCGAGAAAATTTCCACATAGATAGTAGCCCCTGAGACACTGTCCGGTGTTCGGAAAGATAAGCCGGACAGAGGATCAATTAAATTTCACAGGAAACTAACCAAGTGTGTCTGATGTTAATAAGCAGGCGTCGCTGCTGGCCACGACTACTCATGCTGCCGAAGTCTCCGGACTAAAGCAAAAACTGGAGCGGGTCGAAAAAGAGCTTGGCCATGCGAGGAAGCAGCTGGAAGACCAGCAAGGTATGCACTGGCTCGCTATATATTCGGAAGAGTAAATGATGTATACTTACCGTAGTGTTATTATATGTGTAGGGGCGATGAACGAGGTCGAGACCCTGAAAATGGCCCTGGCCGATGCCGAGGAGAGAGCCGTCAAGAAGCAGGTTGCTCGCAAGAAGCTGAAGGCCCGGCTGAACGAGGTCCAACAAGAGCTCCAGGACACGGTGAAGAAGTACGAGACCCTGGAGGGCGATATTTCGGCTAGAGAGATTGAACTTTCCAAGGCTTGTCAAAGCATGGAAGCAGCCCGGGTTGAAGCCCAGGGTGCCCTCCAGGAAATCCAAGAGGCCAGGAAGATCGCGACGGGTAAGGCGTTTAGCTTGCAATGTAAATATATAAAGAAGAAGTATTTCTTACTAAGCCGGATTCGGAGTTCTCTAGGGGCCTTCACAGATCTGCCGCACAGTGTGTCCGACGTCGTGAAGTTCTTCCGAGCCGAAGAAGGAAGATCCACGGAGAAATTGTTTTGGTCGCAGTATCTTGCGCCAGAGCATCCCGTGCCCTTCAGTGATCAGCTGAAACAGCTGGTGGAGCTGCATAAGGTGGCCGAGCTAGCCATGAAGGATTTGATAATCCAGCTATGGCAAGTCGAAGCTATGCCCGGCAGCTACTTCGGGCTCGCGAAGCGGCTGGTGAACGTTTGTCCTCGGCTGGATGTCGTCAAGCGATCGACCTACATTGAATGTGCACGCATGGCCTTCGCCCGCTACAAGATGTGGTGGGCAAAGATGGACGCCGTCGAGCTGACCAAGGGGCCGCCGGAGGGCAAGGAGCACCGCACACCCAAGCGCTATTTTGCAAATTTCCTAGAGGGGTCTCGCATTGTAGCAATGCAATGTGCGCAGGACACTATCTTTGAATAAATGTATTCAAGTTCCTTCTACCTTGTATGATAGAACAAAGCAGGTTTGCAATATAATGCTTGTTATGTTTTTAGATTTTTCCTCCTGTGCGGCCGTGTTATGTGAAATCTGAGGGTTTTCCAGTCGTCGGCTTCTGCCCCACGTAGGTAGTACGGAGGTGTTCGAGATGGAATCTAAACAATCTAGATCCAATTATATGGTCCTTGAAGGAGTTGTTTCACGCAACGAACCAGACAGTCAGACTATGTGGTGTAAACACCCTCACTCAGCCATAGGAGTTCGACAATAAAAACACGGGCGCAGCCCCTAGTATCTGAACTAGAGTGCTATAAGCGTCTGATCGTGAAGTACCGATCCTTCGCGTAATGCGGAAGAAATCTCCAACGATTTGCAACCTCCGAACAGCTGACCGGCTCTCGCCGCATCATGACAGTCAGTTTTCGGCTTTCTCTACTGAGGTGCTCCTTTGGATAAACCAAGGCACAATCGTAGTAGTTCTCCCTTTACTAGCTTAGCTGACATAGTGGAACATAACATAGCAAGCACAGGAGCCGGGCAACCCAACTATTGACCAAAGACATGATTTGGAGCCAATGCATATGTAACACCCACGATGCGGCTATATCTCCCATGTGTCGAGGCACGACTTAGAGGTATAGCTGCATGGTAGGTTTGTCGCAAGAGGGGTAATCTTCACACAATCCCATGTACTGAATAAGAAAGGGATAAAGAGTTGGCTTACAATCGCCACTTCACACAAATACAAGTTAAACATACATCATCCATAATACAATCAAGGTCCGACTACGGAACCAAAATAAAGAAAGACAACCCCAAATGCTAGATCCCCGATCGCCCCAACTGGGCCCCACTACTGATCAACAGGAAAACGAAACAACACAACAATCCAGATCTTCAACGAGCTCCCACTTGAGCTGGGTTGCATCACCTGCACTGGTATCATCGGCACCTGCAACTGTTTGGAAGTATCTGTGAGCCACGAGGACTCAACAATCTCACACCCGCGAGATCAAGAATATTTAAGCTTATTGGTAGGAAAGGGTAGTGAGGTGGAGCTGCAGCAAGCACTAAGCATTTATGGTGGCTAACATACGCAAATAAGAGCGAGAAGAGAAGCAACGCACTGGTCAAGAAGCTAGAAATGATCAACAAGTGATCCTGAAACTACTTACGTTCAAGCATAACACAAGAACCGCGTTCACTTCCCGTACTCCGCCGAGAAGAGACCATCAAGGCTACACACGCGGTTGATTCATTTTAATTAAGTTAAGTGTCAAGTTCTCTACAACCGGATATTAACAAATTCCCATCTGCCCATAACCGCGGGCACGACTTTCGAAAGTTCAAACCCAGCAGGGGTGTCCCAACTTAGCCCATCACAAGCTCTCATGGTCAATGAAGGATCTTCCTTCTCCCAGGAAGACCCGATCAGACTCGGAATCCCAGTTACGAGACATTTTGACAATGGTAAAACAAGACCAGCAAAGCCGCCCGATGTGCCGACATCCCGATAGGAGCTGCACATATCTCGTTCTCAGGGCACACCAGATTGTCCAAACTTCCGGTAGGCCGGCCCAGAGTTGCCCCTGGTGGCCACCGACGGCTGACAGGTTCGGACCAACACTTAGACAAGCACTGGCCCGGGGGGGGGGTAAAATAAAGATGACCCTCGGAGCGTGTCTCCCAAGGGAAAAGTATAGGTGGTGGTGAGGCAAATGGTAAAACCAATGTTGGGCCTTGCTGGAGTAGTTTTAATCAAAGCGAACTATCAAGGGGCCCCCATAACACCCAACCGTGTAAGGAACGCAAAATCAAGGAACATAACACCGGTATGACGGAAACTAGGGCGACAAGAGCGGAACAAAACACCAGGCATAAGGCCGAGCCTTCCACCCTTTACCAAGTATATAGATGCATTAATTAAATAAGAGATATTGTGATATCCCAACATATAACCATGTTCCAACATGGAACAAACTTCATCTTCACCTGCAACTAGCAATGCTATAAGAGGGGCCGAGCAAAGGCGGTAACATAGCCAAACAACGGTTTGCTAGGATGGTGGGTTAGAGGCTTGACATGGCAATATGGGAGGCATGATAAAGCAAGTGGTAGGTATCGCGGCATAACAATAGAGTGAACAACTAGCAAGCAAAGATAGAAGTGATTTCGATGGTATGGTCATCTTGCCTGAAATCCCGCAAGGAAGAAGAACGAGTCCATGAAGAAGACAAGTGGACGTAGTCGAACGGATCCTCACAAACGCGATGTTATTGGAACTAACCCGAAGAAGCAACACCGGAAAGAAGCAAACAACAAAGTAAACAACCATCACATCAACATGGCATGATGCACAACCAAGTATGATGCATGTCCGGTTTATAGAGGCATGGCATGGCAAAATGCACAAACAATCCTACAAATTAAGTGGAGCTCAATATGCAACTCCGTTGCATATTGATGAAACACCACGTGACTTATTTAGTTCTCTTTCGTTTAGGTACTCAACAAAATTAAATGTTGGTTAGCATGGCAAGAGGTGAAGCAAATGAAAACTACCTATCTAGGCAAGTTTAAATGAGGCCGGAACAACAAACAACAAGTCCAGAAACTCCTCATGTGCATATATTAGGTTTGGTACTGTTCTACCCTAAACATAATTTTAGAGTTGTTAAACATGCAAAGTAATGCCACCATGTTAAACTAGTCATTTTCTACCCCATTTACATATGAAGTTTATTTAAAATGGAGCTACGGTTAATTAGTTATGAAATAAATCACTTTAACATGGCATTTGAGAAAATTAATCAAACAACAATTTAAACATTTTAAACATGGGTGAAAATTTCATATTATGAAACTAGACAAGATTCTAAGCATTTTTCATATTTGAAGTTTTTACATATGATGCAGGGTTGGTGAGTTATGATATGCATGAAGCTTAGGGACTATTCTGCAAAACTGCAAATCCCTGGATAATTGATAAAATCGCACAAAGGAAAAAAAAACCTATGGGCCGAATCCATGCAATGGGCCGAAACAGAACATGAGTGATGGGGGGGTTTTCTCACCATGGGCTATGGCCCAGGTCGGTGGGAGGCGGGGCACAGGCAGCATCAGAGGCGAGGCGCTGGGCCTGGGCGCGGTCAACGCACGCAAACGACGCGCGATCGTGGCTCGAGGCGGGGAAGTCGACCTCGTGCTCGTAGCAGAAGCCTAGGAGGAGGCGGCCGGACTTGGCAATGGGGACGGCGGCCTCCGGCGATGGGCGACGAACGGGCGACGGCCAAGGTGGTCCTGCTGGTGGCTCTCGTCGCCGATGAGGAGCTCGAGGAGGAGAGGGGCGGTCGAGGTGGCGACGAGGACGGGTTGCAGGTTCAGGCGGCGGACGGAGCAGCTGGTCTCCGATGGCGCAGCGCGGTGCCCTGGAGGCGGGGACAAGGTCGGAGACACGAGCAGAGGACGGCGGGGATGGATGGTCCTGGCCGGAGATGAGACCATAAGTGGCGGCGAGCTCCTGCAGCAAAAGGCAGTGGTAACGGCCGCAGTCAAAAACAAAAACGCAAGGAGGAATGGAGGTTCAGCTCGAGCGACAAGATCGACCTTAGGAGGCCGGGAGAAGGCGATTTGCAGGCACGGTTGAGGAAGGGGTGCCGGGAGTGGGAGGTTATTACGGTGCGGTGGAGAAGGTCGGCGTCCATGGCGGCATCCATGGCGCAAGGAGCACCTGTTGCAGGAGAATAACGAGGGAGATGAGAGGAGGAGATGAAGGGAGGAAGGAGAAGGGCAGGGCGACAGGGTCCCGGTCCGGTTGAGGCGCCGACGAACGATGGGAGGCCAGGCCTCCTGGATTGGGCGCCCTGGGAGCTCCTCTCCTGATCCAGATTGGATCGAGGAGGCTGCGGGCGACGGGTGGAGCTGTGGTTTGCGGGAGACGCGTGGGATCCGTTGGATCTCCATCTGGCGGTCACAAATGGCAGATGGAGGGCTGATTTGAGGCCGGATTTCGTTGGCTAGGTGGGGATTGAGTGGTGGTGTGTGGTTGGTGCGAAGGGGATCCCGAGGTGGGAGAAAGACAATGGTGGCGGCGGAGGATTTGATGGATGGGACATCTTGCTAGATCTTAGGGTTTGGTCCTATTATATATAGTGGTGAGATTAAGTTTAGGGGCTATACGGTCCATCCGATCGTTATTGGGCGGTAGAGAAAAATATAGGTTAGGAAGTTGAATTAACAAAACGGAGATGTTCATAGATGTTTGGGGATGATCCGGACCCAACGGTGACGACTGTCCGGGTTGGGTTCGGGGGAGTTTTCGGACGCGCGCGCGAGGAGAGCCGCGGGCTGACGAGAGAGGTTAGGTTGGGCCTGGCGGTTGGTACTGGACCGTGAAGATGGTCTAGGGAGGAAAGAGAGGGAAAGCCCGGCAACAGTTTTCGGTGACCGAAAACGTCCCACGTTAGACCGGCTATACTGCCGCTATAGTTATCCGTTGGGGCGTCAAACGGACTCCGAATGCGATGAAACTTGGCAGGCGACCTACTAACAACATAACAACACCGCATGCCAACTTTCATCCCATTCCGAGAACATTTCCTGGCCACTTATAAAATAATATTTCGGACATGCCGCGGGTGCGTGCAAGTGTGTCTGGGCTCAGAACGGACAACGAAAAGAACTGGGGAAACCCGGACGAATGCAAGTTCTGAAAACAAGATGATGCAATGCACATGATGACATGACAAGATGCAACACGCAAGCGAATGACATGGCAACAACAGGGAATACCTGGAAGACACCTGGCGCGGCGGACTCGGGGCGTCACAACACTCCACCATTATGAGAGGATCTCGTCCCGAGATCTAGGATGGCACCAGAGGGAAAACAGAAGAGGAAGGGGAAGAGGTAAAACTAAGTTGCTTCTTTGACAAACGAGTGAAACCAAAGAACCTTGCGAGGTTGAACAACTTGAAAGAAAGAATACAACGAAGATGAACAAAGTTGAAAACACTCTGTTAGAAAATAGGGACAAGGAACATTACTAGAACCTTGTAGGTTGAAAGACATAAGAAAAGGGGTTGCAATGGACAAGAAATACATGCAAGCACTCCGGTAAAAACTAGTTGTACAGGGAACAATAAGGATCAATTGCGACAACACTCCGGTTGGAAATGGAAGGCAAAGAATATGAACTTGGCAAAATGAAAGCACTTGGATGAGAGTCCGGTTAGAAGAGGAATGATAGACACAACACTCCGGTTAAACAAGATAGAGAAGGAATAAGGATGATATAATTTGGACAACACTCCGACTGAAAATGGAAGGAATTAACAAGAACTTGACAAGATGAGAGGATACTTGATGAAATCAACAACACACTACCTCCAGAACTATTGAAAGGAAGGCACAATGGGTAAGAAAGATTTCAGACAGCACTCCGGTTGAGAAGGGAGGCAAAACTTGACATAATGGGAAGAACTTGAAAAGTGGGCACGACACTCCGGCTGAATGGACAAGCACGAAAAGAACATAGTCCTCACAATCCGAGATGATGAGTGAAGAGAGCAACATCACAATGCCTTCGGAACAAATATAAGAATGGAATCAAAAGAACAGATAAGAAGACAACATGTTCTGCCTGAAATGAGTTTAAGAAAGCATCCTTAAAAAGAAGGATTGAATTGAGTTGTTGGAAGATCAATACGAAAGGATATGATCCTCGTGGGCTTATGGAGACATCTCAAAATTATGAGGTGACAACCAGCCACTACCATAATAGAAACATTCCTTAGGGAAGGCATTAAGTGAAATCTATACCAAGATAGCTCCAACGAAGAGATAGATGGATTGAAAAGATCTCATGCTCGAAGAAATTGATGGGTTTAACTATCTCATTCTTGACAACTGTTGAATCATGACACACGAAGGGAAATTGTCAAGCATGACATAACACCATCTCGAAATATAAGGTAGAAAGAATTGCACTTCGGAATGCAAGATGAAGAATACTTGAGCTCCTCTGAAAAGAATCTCGATGAACACTTCGAGAAGGAATTAAATCCTTGATGAAACATCATGTAGAGTCTCCATGAAGAACTCCGGTAATAAAAGAAATGGTAGGAGGGAAGAGAAATTGAAAACACAAGGTGAAGCCTTGCAATGATTTAGATGAAGCTTCACGACGATATAATGCGGAAAAAAGCTTGGAACTCCGGAAAAGAAAGATGAACAAATGAGATCAAGAATTTTGATGAACCTCCGGAATAAGAAATTAATTTACTTGGATGGAACAAGAATAAGAATTGCATTATGCTTATCCTTCACCAATTTAAATTGATGACAAGCAACAGATTTGGCATACTACTTATTCTTGTTTTAAGAATTAAGATAGATATAGCGCAAACTTGAGGAAGGTCTTCAACGAACCACTGGTAGGATTTGGAAAGAAACGAATGAATTGATACAATAACAACGGAAGAGAATTC